>NC_061089.1:72018804-72049830 GCF_015104395.2 Macrobrachium nipponense
CTTGTTTAATTTGACGAGGAAAAAGTAACCATAGGTGTTTTACAAATCTATATATATAAGGCTATTAATCACATCATCGTAATGAAATATAACGATAAATTTATAATGATGTTCAATCCGGCATTATTGCCATAAATATCATGAATAGACCTATATCTTGGGCCAACTAACACTGTCGGTTATATGCTCGCAGTGAACTTAAAAAATAGATATCACTGTATTGTATCATTGCTATTACATAATTACATCACTTTCATAAAGAATTGAAGCTGCAAATGTAATAGTAAACACCAGTGTTATAACTGTCTTAATTTTTATAGTAAAGTAAACTGGCAACGTATCCCTACCTAGGCAAATGTACTGAACCATTAATTTTCATGAGGATTTAATTACAACTGCATTATACAATTTCTCACTTTTTATTGTTGTTATACACATAGTCATCATTTGGGCAATATCAACCGACAACGAAATCATGGGCGCTATCATCTATACTGTAAACTATAGGCCTATGATTTTGCTAAGGTCTTACGTTATACGAATTAAAGTTACGAAATCATTTAAGCCCGTTCCTTTTTTCAAAAGTTTATGCCACCGTAGTTGTAGAATAACCAAACTGATTATACAGGCACATTAATCATTTTCACAAGCAAATATTGCAATGTGTATTGCAAAGCTGTAAAGTGCATCGCTGAAAATAATTTGCTACCAAATGGCAGCATGAATGTATCATATTTTACAAAATTTTCAAGCAAAATATACCATCAACAAGGCAAATTAAGAATACTCTCTAGTATTATGAAAAAAGAATAAATGTAGATTTTGTTGAGGACCAGATTGAAAATAATTTTGGAATAGGTAACCGAGGCTGGTTGGAGCTGGAGCCAGCCAGTTCGTACGGTCAAGATCTAGCTTATATTCTATAATAGGTCTTGGTTTGCACATGAATCAACGGTCAGCGTTATGCATCTGATAAACATCCAAAACGAATCCACAAATTAAAAAGGATAAAACTAATTATTTATTTCTATGGATATTTGTGGTGTGATACATATAAAATAGAATAGTACAAAATTTTCATAACTTATTATTAGATTTTAACTAGCATACGCTTTTTAGGTAAAAAGCGTGGAAATTTTTACGTGTGGATTCCACACTCCACACCTAATCACAATGTGGACAAGATCGCCGTATTCGTGACGTCATTTCCACACTTCGGCAGCCCTGAGTCTGTCGCTAATCTTCTAGTGACG
The DNA here is from genome assembly GCF_015104395.2 of Macrobrachium nipponense. Taxonomy (NCBI): domain Eukaryota; kingdom Metazoa; phylum Arthropoda; class Malacostraca; order Decapoda; family Palaemonidae; genus Macrobrachium; species Macrobrachium nipponense. The sequence goes on from NC_061089.1 coordinate 72,020,058, forward strand.
TGCCTATAGCTATTAGCAAGTGTACGGCAACTGCTGCATGATTAGCAAACTGACGTGCCTACAGCAGCAATGTACGGCAACTGCTGCATGATTAGCAAACTGACGTGCCTACAGCAGCAATGTACGGCAACTGCTGCATGATTAGCAAACTGACGTACCTACAGCAGCAATGTACGGCAACTGTTGCATGATTAGCAAACTGACGTACCTACAGCAAGTCAATAGCGCAATACGCACCACTGACATAATCTGACGTACCCCCACTACACTAAGTTATTTGTACGGCAGGAAGTCTGAAATTGACGCATGCGCAATTCACTGCCGTACAAATATTCTTTGCCTAATGAATAACGTGAAGCCTACTTTCACTTATAAAAATACCTTTCATCAAAAGGCAAAACATTGGCCTAGACCTATACCAAATTGTCTGTATCACATGAATTATGATTTGGACTCAGACGGTCTACAAATAATACCGAAGAGTCTAAACAATTAATTGACTTAGGCCTAAACGTCGCAAGGTCTAAACAATTAAATGCATGAGGCCTATACATCGCAGGTCTCAACAATGAAATGAATTAAGCCTCTACGTCTCAGAGTCTAAACGATGAAATGAATTAGGTCTGGTATATGTCGCAGGTCTAAACAATGGAATGAATTAGGTCTAGTATATGTCGCAGGCACTAAACAATGAGATGAATTAGGTCTTTAATATGTCGCAGGCCTAAACAATGGAATGAATTAGGTCTAGAATATGTCGCAGGTCTAGGTCTAGTATACGTCGCAGGTCTAAACAATGAGATGAATCTGTTTCGACAAACTAACAGGCAAACCTGATCGTGAATACCCGGCATTATATGAAATGAAACATTGGCATTATCAACATAAATCGAGACTATAAATGTACAGATTTTAAAAACCGTAACTAGGTTAACGTAGACTGTACTAGAATGTTATTACTCAATAAACATTGCACCATTTTAACCTACCTCGTCCAACTTCCTCCAAGGTCTGTTGCATCTTAATAATATAAAATACTGTCCCCGCTTTCCGTATACTATCTACTATGGCAATCATCTCCAACTCCGTTATGCCTCAATTCTGGTTTTCGGAAACGGGATGAAAACGAGCAGTGCTCGACGCTACTACTCTCACAAAAGTCATTCCCACACTGAACAAAAAAGGTAGTTTTCCTATGACGTCACAGTAGACTGCCATATCGTAGGTCAAGCATTGTAAGCAAAGGAAATATCAAATTTCGTCGTTATTCCAAAGAATTATGAACCATATCAAAGAAAATGGCAACCATGGAGAACTTACAAACAGAAAATTGACTTCAGACTGTCACAGGATTATTCCAGTTTTTTTTTTTTTTCTTTCTTGTGCATTTGGGACCTCGACGTCAATTGTTTTTTAGATTTCCTCTCGTAAGTTGCCCGTTGGTGCGAGTCAGCCTTTCAGTTCATTTATTTCGGTAAATTTATATACTTTAATTTCAACCTAGATCATCATAGTACCACCCCATCAAGGGGTATAGAACCTACCCCATCGGGGGGGAAATTTCGACAACAGTTGCCATTTCTTGCACTTTTTATATTTAATATAAATTTTAACAAAAACGTAATCCTCTATCCACTATTCCAAGTTTTCAAGATTTGACCAAAGTAACTATCTAGGGGCTCCAAATTATCTAACATTTGACAGAGAACGCAGTGGCTGTTAATGAATTACTTTAAACATCTATGCCCTAGGATTTTTAATTATTCAACATCCTGGTCTCATTTTGGATCGAAAACTATCTACTCAGTGAAAATGGTCGTGTTACCAGTTACAAAAGAATTAACTTTTAAAAATGTATGCAACGTTCAAAGTTCTTACCACTCTTCCTCTCTCCAAAACCTAATGGATATGTACGAAACATCGTTAATAAAGCCTTGCTTGTTCTTCTTGGATTACCTTGAGTTAACCAACAGTACTGCAGTTTATTTGTAATATTTCAAAATTCATTAAATTCAGAAATGTACTGAGAGCAGACTATATGCATTCTATCTACTTTAATCATAACGTTAAAAATACGTCTACATTTTAAAAATACGTTATTAGCAAGTGAATTGATAACAATTTTTGTAATACAAACCTTGACAAAATATTGTTTTACGGTAGATCGTATACACAGTATTCCAATTGGATTAGGCCCTTCATGGTGTACTAAATTATACAAGATTTCTTGCATATCACTGATCTGAACTATTAATCCTACCTTAATCCACCACTCAATGTCAATGGTATCAGTTATCCAGTTTCAAGCCAAATAAATGGCATGGACACCATTAGCGTAAACCAACAAGCAAGGCATACATTTTGTGCATCCACATTGAGAAATCATTAAAAATTATATTGAGCTCAGTGCACATTGATATAAAAAAGTATTGCAATTTGTGCATCCATATTGAGAAATCATTAAACATTATATTGAATATAGAATTTAGGTCAAAGGCCAAGCACAGATACCTGTGAGGTCATTCAGAGGTGAAACGGAAATTTAAAGTTTAAGGTTTGAAAGGTGTAACAAGAGTAAAACTTTGTAGGTGTACTATGAATCAATCGTTATTAAAGGGCAGAAAGTAAGATGGAAGAGAATACAAAAGCAGTTCAGTGAAAAACTAAAGTTGCAAGCAGGGGAAATCCTAGAGATAAGTGTACCGAACCTCATTTCAAAGTTTAACATGTTTCCTTCAAAATAAGATATATTCTTGCTTCACAAGACTTGAAACCTAGCATTTGACACAAACTTTTAAGCATATAAGCATAATGCTTTTGGAGGCCTCTCATTCCCCGAGTAAAGACCAATAATCAGAAATAGATTTGTGGTGCTACCTTTGGGTGAACTCAATCACCAAAAGCATATTTAATGTTTTGACCTGTGCAGTGCTTAGATTTTGAAAGTCTTCACACCAGGGATTGTTTCAAATTTGCATAACAAAAGGACTTATCATGTTTAAAAGCAAGCTTCTACCTTCTTGTTGGTTAGCAAAATATACTATATTTAAAGAAATTCATACATTTAATGTGCAAATGTAGCCTTTTTCATCACAATTGTACATAACGTACAAATTACACACTGGGATAATTGGCCCATCACTTATATGGTTTCCACCTCTCATTTAAGAATGCATCCCTCAGGTGCTGCCCTCTACATTGACCTGGTGGTTTGGTTAAATCTTGAAATTGTTTAAAAATCAATATCAAACCACCTCTCATTTAAGAATGCATCCCTCAGATGCTGTTCTCTACACTGACTTGGTGGTTTGGTTAAATCTTGAAATAGATTGAAAATCAATATCAAAACAATCTCACTAAACTGTCAACATGTAACACAAGAAAACTGAAAACATGTAACAGAAGGTATTCAGATTTTTGTGGTTAATTTTGGATATTTTAAATATTAATAACTGATCAAAAATTATTATCAAAGACCATTTATGTGGTAAGAATAATTACATAGCAACAATTTGTATATCTTCCACAATTTTTTCTACCCATGCATGGGATGGTAATTGAGTCTTACGTATTTCCCTTGCAATTTATTGACCACTTTTGATGATGATGCTTCCCTTTTAACCACCTTTCTGAGAAATACATAATTCAATTCTTCCAAGAGGTAATAAAAACAGAGGTGCGCAATCACAGTTTACTAGCGTGTTCACTGGTATCCAGCCATGATGAACAAAATTCTTGCAAAAGAACATACATTCAAGAGACACTGAACCTGATATGAACATCTTGGCTGAACAAAGAAAATAAATATTTTTCATTAAGTTTAGGCCTAGTTCCTTCACTTATACAAAGTTAAGAAATAACTATTATAGTATCCTTAAAAAGTACAGTAATATAAGTTTCATGGTTTCAAAACAAAAAGCCTAGAGGCACACAACTACACCCTAACACTCGTTCAACTATCCCTACTTTTTCAAACTGCAGAATGTTTTTAAAAAAAAACATTTTCATTAAAAAAAAAAATTGTCCTTTGAGACACACTCCTTACCTCAGGCAAGTGCCACTTATGCATAATTTTTTTTTTCATCTACCCTCTATTAAAATTAATAATTTTCCTTTCCTATAATCTAGTTATCTTAAATTTCATTATCAAAAGAAAAAAAAAACTCTACTGGTAAACTCAAATATTGAACTTTTCTCATTTACAAAAGATATTCATTCCAAAAATTAGTCAAAATAAAAAACAAAAAGAACTGGATTCAGCTACTATGCTTCAAAATACTTAAGGAAATCATTTCCCAATTCTATTCTTCAGATCTTCAATTTCACGCACTGTATAACAGAAATGAACCTATAAAAATACATTGGACATAAAATTCAGCTTTCACAAGTTAAATGTAGCACTCGAAAACATTCTGCAGTTTTTCTTTTTCCGTTACTTTACATAACTTTCACCATCACAGAAACTTTCATTGCTATGAATTTTTCACAGAAATTTCATAAGCAAGAAATTTTACTGGAACATCCTCTAATCGTAAGGGAATTTTACAAAGTCAAAATTTCTTGTGTTTTCGAAGCTGCAGTATGGGCAGGATGGCCACATACCAGCCCCTGTGAATAAAATTTCATGAGCAAAACAATGATTTAAGCACATATCCACTGATCACTCAAGTGAAAGCAAGAGAGCCAATACCTAGATATCTCCTGGGTGCTCAAGTTACTGGCATTAATAGCTATTAATTCAAATTCACTGAGGAAGATTGTACTTTCACTATGGAACTTCAACATCTTCACCATCCTTGTCATTTGCACATACTTCAAGCACCAGTGCTCTAACATGCTGTTCAATTTTCTTCTTGCTGACTTTCTTTACCACCTCAGACATCTGCAAATATGAAAAGTCATTGCTATAGTAATACACAAACAAAAATGTAAACACAATAATTTAAAGAAAATTATGCATCAAAGCAGCTTCATTATATTTGTAACTTAACAGTTATATTTAAAAAAAATAAAAATAAATGTCTCTAATAAATAAATTCCTAAGGCTGGCTAGGACACGTTTTATTAGTTCCTAATATCTTTCATTTATTTACATGCTGGAAAATAATTCTTGTAAATACAAATTACATGAATTGCATATGTACCAGTAACAAGACTGTGTATACCTTTGGGATAAATTAATTAATGGCTGAAGAATAATTTTTTTAAAAAGTTGATGTAGACATTAAGGAATTAATTCATGAAAAAATTACCTGTATTACTTTTAAGGTTGATTTTACAGATTATTTTGTATGTGAACTTTATACAACAGCAATTTGCAGACTGGTTGTGCCAGAATTCATAACATTTTACAATGGGGCATAGCTGATTAGTATTCAGCTGCTAAATTCAATTCTGAATCTCAGTAACATTACTAATACTCCACTAAATTCAGATCTGTAAGAGGGAATGATGTCAGTAAGTGAAGTAGGGGAAATTGACCCATGAGCCCAAACCACTCAGCCATTAACCCTCTTACGCCGAAGCCCTAAAAATCAAAACCTCTCCTGTATGCCGGCGCTGGTTTGGAGTGAGCGCGAAAGCGGAAAAAATAATTTTTTCAAAAAATCACAGCGCGCTTAGTTTTGAAGATTAAGAGTTCATTTTTGGCTCATTTTTTTTTTCATTGCCTGAAGTTTAGTATGCAATCATCAGAAATGAAAAATAATATCATATCATATGTAAATTATGCGATATATGGTAGCGAAAAAACAAAATTCATAGATAATTGTATTCAAATCACGCTGTACAAAAAACGGTCGTCGAAGCTAAAGAGTTACTTTTTTTTTTGTGTTGTAATTGTACACTAAATTGCAATCCTTTTGATATATAATACATAGTAAAACAATAAAAGCAACACCGCAAAAATATTATCACAAAATGATGTACGAATTCGCGGACGTAAAAAAATGTTATTTTCAAAAATTCACCGTAATTCTAAATATTGTTCTAGAGACTTCCAATTTGTTTCAAAATTAAGACAAATGATTGAATATTACGATACTGTAGAGTTTTTAGATTAGAATTGCAGATTTCGACCATTTCGGACGAGTTAAATTTGACCGAAATGTCGAAATTTTTATATATTTATTTTTTTATATGCACATATTTCGGAGATGGAAAAAGCTACAACCTTAAATTATTTTTTATTGTATTCTTCATGACTTTTCGCACATTCTGATATATGAAACTCTATAAAAAGGCTAATATGAAATGGAGCAAATATTAGGATAATGTGATGTACATATTTCGGAGACTTGTGGCCGCGAATCGGCGCGCGGAGTGAAGGTAAATATATTTTTCAAAAATTCACCATAATCACAATATTGTTTTAGAGACTTCAAATTTGTTTCAAAATGAAGAAAATGACGGAATATTACTAGGCCGTAAGAGTTTTAGCTTACAATGCGTTTTTTCAACTATTTCGGTAGAGTCAAATTTGACCGAACTGGTTTTTTTATTTTTTTTCTATTTATCGTGATTTATAAGCAAATATTTCGATAAAAGAGAAAAGCTACAATCTTCAATCCTTTTTTTATTTTTAGTTGTATTTCTATCATGATTGCGCACATTTTCCATATATAAAACTTTATGTAACAGCTAATTTTAAATGGTGCAAACATTTCGACAATCGCACAAAAAAATTCTGATTTTTTCGGAAGAGTTACCGCGCGAACGTAAGGAAAAGTTTTTTTTTTTTTTTTCATAAATTCACCATAAATCGAAATATTGTGCTAGAGACTTCCAAGTCGTTGCAAAATGAAGGTAAATGATTGAATATTACAAAATATAAGAGTTTTAGCTTACAATTGCGTTTTTCAACCATTTCGGTAGAGTCAAAGTTGACCGAAAGTTGAAATTTTTGCACTTAACGTTATTTATATGAAAATATTTCGAAACTGATAAAAGCTACAACCATGGGTTGTTTATTGTTGTATTGTGCATGAAATTGCGCACATTTCCATATATAAAACTTTATGTAACGGCAAATTTAAAAGGGTGCAAACATTAGGACAATCGCACGAAAAAAATTTATCGGAAGAGTTTATCACACGAACGTAAGGAAAAAGTTTTTTCATAAATTCACCATAAATCGAAATATTGTGCTAGAGACGTCCAATTTGTTGCAAAATGAAGGCAAATGATTGAATATTACTATAAGAATTTTAGCTTACAATTGCGTTTCTCGACCATTTCTGTAGAGTCAAAGTTGACCGAAGGTTGAAATTTTGGCACATCATTATTTAGTATATGGAAATATTTCAAAACTGATAAAAAGCTAACAATCATGAGTATTTTTTTTTTGTTGTATTTTACATGAAATTGCGCACATTTTCATATATAATACTTTCTGTAAAGGATAATTTAAAACAAAATGTGCAAAAATTATGTCAAAGTGACGAATAATTTCCGAGATGTGTCACTGATACTTTTAGTGCGATAAGAAGAATTCGCGCTTGCGCGCCTGCGTAGCGATTGTAAACAAAACAATGCCTTGATCCGTGAACTCCCAGCATCCCCCAAGGCGCGTGATACAAAAGTTTTTGGCTGGTAGGCCTATAAGTATTTTTCCCGCGAATTTTAAAAAAAACTTTTTTGAGACGAGTATGATACGTCCAATCGGCATACGGGAGACATTTTGACTCGACGTTTAATACGTCCAATCGGCGTAAGAGGGTTGTAAGACGGGAGTGACAACCGCTCACTAAGTGTAATCCATCTTCAATGAAAACTAAATAGCCAAATTCTATTTACTTCCTTGGCATCATAATAAACAGAGCTCTAGCACAGAATGCTCCCACCAAAAACCTTGTGGTAGTCTTTAAAAAATCACTTAACATTACGAGGGAAATTCCTTTGCAAATTTTAACAATATGGGAATGTTTATGTCAATGCTGCTCTTTGGATGGAGTAGCCAATTGAATATCAGTGTCTTTCCATATACCACATTCCCTTGGAAGTATTGGAAATATTCCAAAACTTGGAAGAACTCTTCATTTTTGTTCCTGATGGAATCAGACTAACACAAAGGTTGTTCCTATGGATCAAATTTATTATTATTAATAATAGGGCTTAGTTTTTCAGACCTACGAGTCTTAAGTAGACTTTTCTCGGGGTGGTTCTCATGGATTAATCCAGAGGAAAAAAATTTGTAGACTTTATTTTAAGAAACTAGTTTTATTTAAAAAATTTATAATGTTGTTAATGGAAAAACCTTTGTTTTCAGGAAGAATATTTTTCATTTTTGAATTCCGAAGATCAATTGATCTTTGTTGGGTTCAATTTAGGTATTCATTAAGTAAATGTTGCACTGTCATGGGTGTCTCACATCTATCACATTTCACAGGTTCAGCATGCGGTGTCAACATTAAGTGACCATGCGAGAATCTTGTGTGTACTATATGGAGCCTTGTTATGATTACCTCTTTTGATCTTTCTTTTTGTGAAGATGTCTTCCATGCATATACCTCATTTTTATAGTTAAGCTTATTTGTGGTTGGTATTAAGGACCATTCTCATTTCCACCCAATCTTGGTTAGTAATATTAATGGTTTAACAGATGTTATCCAGTCTGATACTCGGGCATGTGTAATTGTTGGAGGGATAGCAAAGGCCACATGCTGTAACATTTCCTACTACTAAATTCACAAATGTGTCCCGTATGCCTTCTTGCTCAACCTGGACCCAAACAGTAACAGTCTAAATTGTGCAACTGAAAGGTTTTCCAAAAGAGAAAGTTATAACTGACCAACCTACCATTCACCCAGTAGTATGGAAATTGAAACATGAGCAATATATTATTACAGTATTATCCCTCTTACGCCGAAGCCCTAAAAATCAAAACCTCTCCTGTATGCCGGCGCCGGTTTGGAGTGAGCGCGGAACGCAGGAAAAATAATTTTTTCAAAAATTCACAGCGCGCTTATTTTTAAAGATTAAGGAGTTCATTTTGGCTCATTTTTTTTCATTGCCTGAAGTTTAGTATGCAATCATCAGAAATGAAAAAATAATATCATTATCATATTAATAATGCGATATATGGTAGCGAAAAAAAAAAAATTAATAGATAATTGTATTCAAATCACGCTGTATAAAAAACGGTCAAAGCTAACGAGTTAATTTTTTTCGTTGCATTGTACACTAAATTACAATCCTTTTGATATATAATACATAGTAAAAGAATAAAAAGCAACACCGCAAAAATATTATCACAAAATGATGTACGAATTCGTAACGCGCGGACGTAAAAAAATGTTTTCAAAAATTCACCGTAATTCTAAATATTGTTCTAGAGACTTCCATTTGTTTCAAAATTAAGACAAATGATTGAATATTACGATACTGTAAGAGTTTTAGATTAGAATTGCAGATTTCGACCATTTCGGACGAGTTAAATTTGACCGAATATCGAAAATTTTTATATATATATTTTTTATATGCACATATTTCAGAATGAAAAAAAGCTAACAACCCTTCAATTATTTTTTTTATTGTATTCTTCATGAAATTGCGACATTTTGATATATGAAACTCTATAAAAAGCTAATATGAAAATGAGCAAATATTAGGATAGTGTGATGTACGTATTTCGGAGACTTGCGGCCGCGAATCGGCGCGCGGAGTGAAGGTAAAATATTTTTCAAAAATTCACCATAAATCACAATATTGTTTTAGAGACTTCAAATTTGTTTTAAAATGAAGAAAAATGACGGAATATTACTAGGGTGGCCGTAAGAGTTTTAGCTTACAATTGCGTTTTTCTACTATTTCGAGGTAGAGTCAAATTTGCCCACCGAACGGTTTTTTTTTCTATTTATCGCGATTTATATGCAAATATTTCGAAAAAAGAGAAAAGCTACAACCTTCAAATCATTTTTAGTTGTATTCTACATGAAATTGTGCACATTTTCATATATAAAACTTTATGTAACAGCTAATTTTAAATGGTGCAAACATTTCGACAATCGCACAAAAAAAAATTTCTGATTTTTTCGGAAGAGTTCCCGCGCGAATGTAAGGAAAATTTTTTTTTTTTTTTTTTTTTCATAAATTCACCATAAATCGAAATATTGTGCTAGAGACTTCCAAGTCGTTGCAAAATGAAGGAAATGATTGAAGATTACTAGAATATAGAGTTTTAGCTTACATTGCGTTTTTCAACCATTTCAGTAGAGTCAAAGTTGACCGAAAGTTGAAATTTTTGCACTTAACGTTATTTATATGAAAATATTTCGAAACTGATAAAAGCTACAACCATGGGTTGTTTTTTGTTGTATTGTGCATGAAATTGCGCACATTTCCATATACCAAAACTTTGAAGGATGTAACGGCAAATTTAAAAGGGTGCAAACATTAGGACAATCGCACGAAAAAATTTATCGGAAGGAGTTATCGCACGAACGTGAGGAAAAAGTTTATTCATAAATCACATAAATCGAAATATTGTGCCTAGACGCCAATTTGTTGCAAAATGAAGGCAAATAATTGAATATTACTATAATATAAGAATTTTAGCTTACAATTGCGTTTCTCGACCATTTCTGTAGAGTCAAAGTTGACCGAAGGTTGAAATTTTTGCACTTATCGTTATTTATATGAAAATATTTCAAAACTGATAAAAGCTACAATCATGAGTATATTTCTGTTGTATTTTACATGAAATTGCACACATTTTTCATATATAATACTTCATGTAAAGGATAATTTAAAATGGTGCAAAAATTATGTCAAAGTACGAAATAATTTCCGAGATGTGTCACTGATACTTTTTAGTGCGAAAAATTTAAGAAAGAAATTCGCGCTTTCGCGCCTGCGTAGCGATTGTAACAAAACACGCCTGATCCGTGAACTCCAGATCCCCCAAGGCGCGTGATACAAAAGTTTTCGGCTGGTAGGCCTATGGTATTTTTCCGCGAATTTTTTAATTTTTTAAAAAAACTTTTTGAGCCGACGTATGATACGTCCAATCGGCATACGGGAGACATTTTGACTCGACGTTTAATACGTCCAATCGGCGTAAGAGGGTTATGTAAAAGGCTATAAGATACAGTTTTTGGAGAATAGAAAGAGTAAGCTGTACTGTACTGGAATTCTGCAGAGCAAGAGAAAATCTGATAACAATCGTGACCAGAGCAGTTAAGTCAAAGATGTGAAGTGCACCTATCATGAAAGCAAAAGCACTGTATTACTGTACAAACTGTGGAAGCTTAGCACAAGATAAGACTGCTGCAAGCCAATTAGAAAAACAGGCTCAGACAATGGAAAAGGAGATTTGAAACTGTGGAGCCAGTGGTTAAGATTCACATCATCAAGGTGTTAAAAAAAAAACACACACACACTGATATGTGGCATTCAGAGGCTGAAAAAGATAATAAAATTTTAAAAGATTGAGGTGGTATCACCACATAAGAAGGAGGTGGTACTATAGGGGGGGGGGGGGGGTGTTAAGTTAAGGTAGGCGGGGGTGGAAAGTAGCAAATGACGACCAGCAGGAAGGCCCAGAAAATTCTGGAAAAATGGGACAGATAAAGACCTAGACTAAAAAGTATTCTGACAGAAATTTCACATGATAGAAAGGATTATAACGGATCCCACATCTAACCTCTTACTTAAAGATATGTAGTATAATAAACAAAAGTTTGACAATGATGAAATATAAGTACCAAACCTGTAAACTGCTGAAAGGTAGAATAGATGAATGAGGTACTGTATTATATTGCAACTACTTAAAAAAAATACAAGTGTTGAGATCTGATTTTGCTACTGAAAAGATCTTTCTGCAACTTCCCAATAAGTACATTCCATGAATCTTAGCATAAAGAAACTACTTTCTGTCAGTTCCCACATCTCTGGTGCAATGAGTAACTCTACCCTTTATGCCAAGACACATTTTGCTATTTACCCATGGGATACTTATATCTAAGAGTATATAAAGTTTTTTTTTTTCGTTTTTTTTTACCCGTTGCTTCCCTGTTAAGGACCTTTAAATAACAGCTACTTATATTTATTATTAATAGGTAGATGAATTTGACAATAACAAGCTAAACTAGGTTTAACTCTCTCTTTCTTTTCTAAAAGATCACCACATTGAGCTCAGTAATATTATTTTGTTGTTGAACTGGTCACACCTGCCTAACCCAGGGTATTTGAGTAACACGAGGCCCAAGCTGATGATTTACAGAAAGAAAAGTAACTGGACAAAGTCAATGAAAGATGTCCAGGATCATTATTACTATATTATTTTATTAAACTGGTAAACCAGCATAAATATTAAGCTTTAATTCCCAAATGGTTGTTCTTAATACATTAACCTTATTTGATTTTTGAAATTTAATGCAACTGCAACTCCTTAGATAAACTGCAAATGTTGAAGACTAATCAATTTCTTCCAAAACCAGGATGAAGACCTAGACACTATGAGACTTCAGTGAAAAGTGAACCCCATTTAGGGAAAGTGTATGGGATAGGTAAAATAAATAAATAATGATGACACACAAGCAGCTTTTAGAAATCAGAGATTTACTCAAAATACCCCTAAATATCACTGAAATCAATCACACCACTGACAAACAAATTGCCAAGTTAAAGCAATGGGCAAAGAAACAAAGACCTTTGTTGTATCCCCCAATCATTTTGCTATTGGATAAAAGGTGGGTCAACATAAGGTAAGGTGTATGCTCTAAGGCTGCATCCACACGATTGAACTTTTTTGATGTGAAGTCAAAAGTGGAGAAACAGCAGGCAGGGTTAGAACTCTGCCCACTGTTTCTCCGCTTCTGACATCACACTGAACAACATTCGATTGTGTGGACACAGCCTAAGAATGTAAAAAGGGCCAACAAGTTTCAAAGATGCAAGAATGTCACCTGTGGATTACCAACTGGCAACACTGGGTGACAGCTGTGGAACTTAAAAGTACACAGCCCATGCCAGCTTGTATTGTTAACAGTAGAACTTATGATGTGTTTCTTCATTTTTCTTATGAGTTTATTTTCTAAGTCTATTTCTCAGTTTTTCCTTTTCTTGCGCCATTTCTATTATATATTCGTACTTTATTTACAGAGTTTTTACTTTACATATATGTATGTTATGTTTTATATGTGGTATTTGTGAGTGAGATTGATTTTGTTTTCAATTTCCCACCAGATGCACATTAAAATTTACTTTAACCCTAGAATTTTTCTACTTATATCATCAAAGGAAAAGGTGGCTTCATAATGGCCTGCCTAAAGAAGGATGAACTTCAAAAAACCAAAAATATAAGAATTGCATCACTTACGGAAGGGCCATCCTTTCAGTTCTTTTGGCTGGTGGCATGAGATGAATACAGCATAGAAACTCCTTGGCTCAACATGGTAATTTCTAACTCGTGCTTCTCCTCAAAGTTACTTGATGAATTCTTCTAAGGTCATTTCTCCATCAACTTCAAACCATCCCACAGAGTCCATTCCTTATCGTAATACTGTAAAGAATATATTTGGTTAATGATTTGTTTACAAACAAGCAGAATATTAAATTATGGCCAAAATTTAGCTGTAAGGAAAAATTTAAATTAACATCAGCTGGGATACATACTAAGCAATAATCACTATACACTGCCATACATCTTCCATAAAGAGCCTTCATTAATATTTACATCAGTTAATTCTGAAATTACAAAGCACAAGAAAGTAGCAAACACCTTACCTTTATTTTTTGGTGCAGCAATGGGCTCTGAAAAACCGAAGAATGGAAGAGCCAAGTTTATAAAGCCATTCTTAAAGCTTTTCCAATTTATTATGGCCTTGAGCCATTTGATCAACTCTAATGATACTAATCCTGCTACTAATGCTGTAGTTGTGGCAATGGCTGGAATAATTTTACCTGCAATGAGCTTGCTCTTATGTCTGTCAGCAGGAGGGATATCATAGTTTTCAGCTCTGAGATTAGATGTGGCCAACAATGAAATCCATATGGAAGTTAGCATCGTCGTCCTTTTCAAAATCTAGAGGTGATAATCTCAGATTATTGAAACTGGATGCAGTAGGAATAGATTGTTGAAGATAGAAAGTCTCTCAGTATCTACTTGATTATTTTGTGCCTCAGCCTCAGCATCAGTGATTGCAATCTTGACACCTGATTTTGGGCACAAACACTGGTATCTCAATTCCACTACAATGTCTGCAATTTTTTGCGATCTCTCACCTGTGGTATACCATAGACCTCAGCTTTAAGATTAGCAGCAGCTACAATATAATCTAGATGCAAATCATTATTCACATCAAACCGATTGGATGTGGGCATCTCTTAGGACCAGACCAGAAAGGCTCCCCACTAGAGGTAGTTTGGTCTTTGGGGAAATTATGCAATAGTTGTACTATTTTATTGTAAAACTGTTCACCAAAACGCTTTCTTGACCACTGAACACACTCTTCAAAGGAACACGGCCGCATCCTCTACAAGAGCACGCTGTATACTATCAAGATTTTTTTTCAATTGGCTGAGAACCGGGTAACTTTAATGCCCTCTCCATGAACTTGGGATCAATAAGGTACTGAGCAGCATTCTCAGCTGCTTTTTTTAAACTCGCCTTCAAACTCATATCTGGCCCATTGCAAAGTGTGTTCAATAGCGTTTGGGAAGTTAGTTAGTGTACAAATAGGAATAGATTTCTCAGGAGGATCTTGAGAAGAAACCATATGACTCTGTTAAGTGTGGTACAATGACCTGGACATTTCCTTTAGTGCCAAGGGTACCAGATTCTAAAGAGGCTTCCTATAATACACACACCGTCTGTCCATGTATAAACGTGCCTCCCACATTATCAAGAGCATTTTGCAACACCATCAAGAGGTTCAAAGAAAGTATCATCGTAAACTCTTTCGTTTCTGGACCAACTCTGTTCTGATGAGCAATGACATTGATTTGAGGGTTCATCTTCTTCACAGCAGCTGCTGCAGTGTCAGACTTGGGTTTTTTTGTTTTTGTACATCCCATGGACGAACAAGAACTGTCGGTTAAGATTGCTCTTCTCAATAAGATCCATGTCTGTGACCACCAGGGAACCACCCTCTCCAGCACCTACTCCCAACATGGCAAAGTTCTTCAGTAACTCACATCCAATAGCACAGCTCCAACAACAAAGTATTTCAGACTACCAAGTTTCTTCTGGAAATCTTGACCAAATATAGCAATTTGAGTATCGTACCTATCACCAACTGGAGCACAGTTATCTTTTGTGAGGCCAGAGGTGTCAGATGGAAGGCACTCCAAAGCATCAAAGTAAGCCATTGATGAATGGGAGTGAATTTGCACAGAACAAGCTTTCATTATCATTACTTCCTGAGCTACTATGCCACCAATAAATGCATCTAATGGAGCCAAACCTCCAGCGGCAATTTTGGCAAACTGCTTGACTATTTTCATCAAACTCCATCTACTTGGCTTCACTAGCATTATTCAATTCAGTGAATAAATTCCAAAAAACTGTTAGCATCATCATCACACCATGGCTTGGGGAGGGAACTATTTGTTTCTCAAATTCATGAAGTGCCTGGAATGCAATGTGTAAAATAGCAGGACGATCAAATTTGGCAAAGTCTGTCATAATGAATCGGGTGCTTGCATAGCTTCTTCCACCAGACTTGAACTTCAATTTCTGAGGAACCTTCACTTGTGATACGATGCCCCCACGGATGTAATCTGAGTTACCAGAAGTATCTCCAATGCTAAAGGTGAAAGGACCAAGAACCTGAAAGGCAATGAGTACGATGAATGAATGAAGCATTACATGAAAACTGGAAATCAATTAAATTTTTCATATGTACTAAATGTTAGAGGCAAGATTAAAACCAACCACATTATAAAATGGATGTTGGTGCAGACATCATTCAATTGCCTGTAATAGGTTAGTAGGTCCAGAGTTTATACCTCACTATATGAACAAAATAATACGTTATGTAGGTCCAGAGTTTATACTTTACTTTAACCCTCTTAAGCCGAGACCTAAAAATCAAAACGTCTCCCGTATGCCGGGCCTGGTTTGGAGTGAGCGCGGAAGTGGAAAAAAATAAGTTTTTTCAAAAAATTACAGCGCGCGTACTTTGAAGATTAAGAGTTCATTTTTTGGCTCCTTTTTTTGTCATTGCCTGAAGTTTAGAATGCAACCATCAGAAATGAAAAATAATATCATTATCATATGTAAATAATGCGATATATGGTAGCGAAAAAAAAAAAAATTCATACATAATTGTATTCAAATCACGCTGTGCAGAAAACGGTCAAAGCTAACCAGTTACTTTTTTTTTTGCGTTGTATTGTACACTAAATTGCGATCATTTTGATATATAATACATTGTAAAACAATAAAAGTAACACCGGAAAAATATTATCACAAAATGATGTACGAATTCGTAACGCGCGACGCAAAAAATATTTTTTTTCAAAAATTCACCGTAATTCTAAATAATGTTTCTAGAGACTTCCAATTTGTTTCGAAATTAAGACAAATGATTGATATTACGATACTGTAAGAGTTTTAGATTAGAATTGCAGATTTCGACCATTTCGGACGAGTTAAATTTGACCGAATGTCGAAATTTTAATATATATATTTTTTCATATGCACATATTTCGAAGATGGAAAAAGCTACAACCTTCAATTATTTTTTATTGTATTCTTCATGAATTTGCGCACATTTGATATATGAAACTCTATAAAAAAGCTAATATGAAAAGGAGCAAATATTAGGATAATGCATGTACGTATTTCGGAGACTTGCGGCCGCGAATCGGCGCGCGGAGTGAAGGTAAATATATTTTTCAAAAATTCACCATAAATCAATATTGTTTTAGAGACTTCAAATTTGTTTCAAATGAAGAAACATGACGGAATATTACTAGGCCGTAAGAGTTTTAGCTTACAATTGCGTTTTTCACTATTTCGTAGAGTCAAATTTGACCGAACGTGGTTTTTTTTCTATTTATCGTGATTTATATGCAATATTTCGAAAAAAGAGAAAAGCTACAACCTTCAATCATTTTTAGTTGTATTCTACATGAAATTGCGCACATTTTCATATATAAAACTTTATGAAACAGCTAATTTTTAAATGGTGCAAACATTTCGACAATCGCACAAAAAATTCTGATTTTTTTCGGAAGAGTTACCGCGCGAACGTAATTTTTTTTTTTTTTCATAAATTCACCATAAATCAAAATATTGTGCAGAGACTTCCAAGTCGTTGCAAAATGAGGTAAATGATTGAATATTACTAGAATATAAGAGTTTTAGCTTACAATTGCGCTTTTTGTTTTTCGACCATTTCGGTAGAGTCAAAGCTGACCGAAGTTGAAAATTTAAATTGCACTTAACGTTATTTATATGAAAATATTTCAAACTGATAAAAGCTACAACCATGGGTTTTTGTCTTTTGTTGTATTGTGCATGAAATTGCGCACATTTCCATATATAAAACTTTATGTAACGGCAAAGAAATTTAAAAGGGTGCAAACATTAGACAATCGCACGAAGAAAAAATTTATCGAAGAGTTTATCGCACGAACGTAAGGAAAAGTTTTTCATAAATTCACCATAAATCGAAATATTGTTGCTAGAGACGTCCAATTTGTTGCAAAATGAGGCAAATGATTGAATATTACTATAATATAAGAATTTTAGCTTACAATTGCGTTTCTCGACCCATTTCTGTAGAGTCAAGTTGACCGAAGGTTGAAATTTTTGCACTTATCGTTATTTATATGAAAATATTTCAAAATTGATAAAGCTACAATCATGAGTATTTTTTATTTGTATTGTGCATGAAATGCGCACATTTTCATATATAATACTTCATGTAAAGGATAATTTAAAATGGTGCAATAATTATGTCAAAGTGACGAAATAATTTCCGAGATGTGTCACTGATACTTTTTAGTGCGATAAGCAAGAAATTCGCGCTTGCGCGCCTGCGTAGCGATTGTAAACAAAACAACGCCTTGATCCGTGAACTCCCAGCATCCCCCCAAGGCGCGTGATACAAAAGTTTTCGGCTGGTAGGCCTATAAGTATTTTTCCGCGAATTTTTTAAAAAAACTTTTTTGAGCCGACCGTATGATACGTCCAATCGGCATACGGGAGACATTTTGACTCGACGTTTAATACGTCCAATCGAGTAAGAGGGTTAATATACAAAAACAGTATTAAAAGACAAGAACTTTGTTCTAATAGGATTTAAGGCTCCAGCCCAAACTCTACAGCCTATATATTCCTATTACAACTGGAAGTCATTTCCAACGAATATAAAGCCCAATTACCATCAGACAAAACATGCAACAAAACCCACCTGCCGCCCTGGGCTACACTAAGATATGATATATAAACTGTCTTCAAGAGATTAGTTTTGACCTCTGTATTTAAGATTGAACAGGAGCATAAGTATTTTCTTACTCCCTACCTGTAATGCCCTACATTTTGCTAAATCTTACACCTCTTCTAAACAAATCATAATTTCAAACTTATGCAATGTAATTTGGTCAACAAAAGTTATGATTCCAATGGTTCTGGCCAGATACAGTAAATTCACGGATGATGAATTTACAGTGAACAAGACCTTGGATTGTTTTGTGTAACCACTAGACCTAGTTGGCAAAAAAAAAAAATAAATAAATAAATTAAAAAAAAAAGCCAATTACATGACAAGTAAGCTCTACCCTAATTAAAGATGGATTAAAAACCATAACAGATACTGTTAAATCATTTATACTTGAGGTACCCCGCATAATGAAATTACGAATCAGCTTAAAACATGACTGCTTCTAATTTTGGTGAGTGCATTTCAAACATTCATACAAGGGCCAACCCTATGACATTTCAGATTTTTGACAAAGCATTCTGGTTATTTTTTTTTTATTCCAATGTACAAGTACACTATTTGCTTCCAAAAGTATTATATGCAGATATTCTTACCTTAACTCTTAATAGGACGACCATCCATTAAGGCCTCAGTCATCCCTTGCACTTCCGAAAAAAGTGGGACATAAATCTCCCATCTTCAAAGCATGGCGAGATTCATCAAGACATGTGACAACGCTGTTTTCCTATTAAAAAAAAGTAATTTCATTAGCCTCCATCTTTAATCATATTTATCAGTGTTACAATAAATAGCATAAATAGATTTGTTAATAAGGGTATCTTACTCTTTAACAAGCAGTTCATAAAAACATTTTTATGCAATATGTGACAATAAACTATGCCAAATGCTAACAAAACACAAGACTTTAAAAATGTACCTTCAACTTTACACTGGCCTATAGAGAAGGACAGAGATCACAACGGGTCATGTTTTAATAAGAAAAAGGAAATAGCATAAAAATAACTTTCTTACCTCCTTTGTAATGCCAGCAATCATGGCGGAGAAGGATTTTCTCCATTGGTGTCAACAATCTCAAATTCTCACCAAAGTCACAGAAGATCTGTCCAAACAAACCCTTTGTTGTGGCAACGATGAATGCAATGTCGTTATCATGACAGAAAGATGACACGCGTAACTGTTCCTCCAACGTTGAATCTGCAATAAGTGAACAGAGGTACTGTAGTATTATTAGTACTGTAATAACCTTTAATTAGATATTTATTCACAGTACGAAAACACAATTACCCTATCTGCATTAATAGGATAGTGATAAATTTACCTATATGTATAGTAGATAAAGATTTAAAAATGGCTAAAAGATTCCATGAAAGTCAAACAAAAGGAGACAAGCTAAATTTCACACGCTAATTTACATTAAAGGATTTTTTTCCTTCCTTAGGATTACAACAAATATGCTGCAAGTGTGAAAACTATATATTTTAAACAGTATTCAGATGGACAATAATTTATAATTTTTACCATATGCAAAAATTGTCATAGTTTTTCATTCTATCAAATTTTCAAGGAACTAATGACCACTTATCATTTACTCCTTGAGAGTACAACAAAGGCAGTATCCCCTCAAAAGGGGAAATAATAAACTGACAATATTTCACAGTTGGGGGCAATTATTTTAAGAAATTAAGCTATAAACTAAAATGAAAATGTAAAAAGAAAATAAAAGCTTTTTTTTTTCACATTACAGATCTCTACTCCACCCTCAGTAGTATGTACCTCCTATATAACTATACAAAAAAAACTAACTTATAATCAAATATCCACAATAAAATAAAAACCTGAAAGAAAACAAATATCTCAATTTAATCCCAATACCTGTTAACACCACTACTCTGAATTTCTTCAAGAAATCCTCTGTAAGGGGGCCTGTGGCAGGTGTTATTGGTACATAAGTGTTCAGTTCAGCCAGTCTTTCAGAGCATGCTGTGACTCTGTTTTTGCCGATGTCCTCATTAGTTAGAAAGTACTGACGGCTGAGGTCTTCAATAATTGTCTCTTTTACATCGTGTAGAGTAACAGTCTTCACACCACCCAAAATCACATTTTTGGCAACCTGCAAATTATCAGAACATATTACAAAATATTGTACAACATAGATTTAAAATTTTTATCAATAACACAATGGACCTATACGTACTTAACTTGCTGCACAGCTGGGATGATAAGAGTACGTACTTGCAAAATTCAACCGAGATATAATTATTTTTTCCATTAAATTTTCTTTGAAAGTAAAAGCCCAGTACCTGTACAATCCTATAAATCACTAAATTCCACATTACAAAGTTTCTCACTAACCATCCAGGCAGTTTCAACTTCATACTACAATGGCATACATAGTAAAAGCTATCAGTGGTGGAAGATTCTAAGCACTAATCACAATTCCCAATGCCTTTAATAGTTTTTTTTTTTCAATTTGACATGGTTAATTTCACAAAAAAACTGAGTAACAAACTTCAACCAAAGTTTGACAGTAAAAAGAAAAATAAGAAGTTCCAATTCAATACTACTGAAGGCAATTATCCATTCTCCTAAATGTAGAAAAGTTTCAAGAATCAGGAAAAACAGTGGAAAAGAGAAACACCCCAATCCCCCCCCCCCCCCCCCCAAAAAAAAAAAAAAAAAAAAAAAAAAAAAAAAAAAAAAAAAAACAAAAAAAAAAAAAAAAAAAAAAAAAAAAAAAAAAAAAAAAAACGGAATTACCATTAATATGGCTACATTCACTGAAGAAAACTTCAAGGAAAACTGTTCGGTGTACATATTCAGTCAACAAGAGCCTCATGGATATGCCATTAATATTACAAAGTATATTAATAAATGCAGTATAGTGAAAGATTTCCCAGCAATACTCACAATTACCATGCCTTCAATATTTCTTTCATTTGACATGGTTAAGCTGACAAAAATTGAATAACAAAGTCCAAGCAAAGTTTGACAGTAAAATCGAAATAAGTTTTATGCCTAAACTTACTGGAGGCAACTATCTACCTCCTTAATGTTGAAAGGTTTCAAGAATCAGGAAAACTTGGGAACAGCATGCCTCCAAAGTAGAGGAATTACCATTAATGTGGCATACAATCACCAAAGAAAATTTCAGAGAAAAACCGTTCAGTGTACATGTTTAGCTAACTCAAAGATCCTCATATTCACTCTTTTCTGTCTAACTCTCCACTTAAGTGGGGGACCAAAGCACATGAAAACCAAACAAGGAAAATCTAGTAGTCCATGGAAAAGAAAAGGGCCACAGAAGGAAGAACCAATAGTGAACACTAACCATACACATGCAAAAAACAAAAAACAGGTACTGTACAGTACTCCTAGAAATGCAAGCCTCCACTGTGCCCCAACAGTATCAAATGAATCACGGCTTCAAGCTTTCTGCCACAGAAAGTAAAAGGCCTTATTTATGAGAGCCATTACTGAAAATTTTTTTTTTACAAATGTGTTGTGAATGTGAATGTCCACCCTAAAAATGAAAGAGTTAAAAAAAAAAAATACATCAAAATGCCACAAAAACTAAAAGGGCACAGACTTCATAGGATCTTAACCCATGCATGGCAAGGTACTTGATGTAACAAAAAAGAAAGAAGAAAAAAAATCTGAATTTTTGGATAAGTGCCCATCCTGATATCGCTAGAGCAGAAAAAGAGAGGAAGATCATGAATAGACCCCTTATGCTAAAGACAGGATATAAGAGCCCTAATACGACATAGAAGCTGTCCTCTTTGAGCAGGAATAGATCCATTTTCGCTATTAAATTGAACCCCAGCTACAATAAGCAAGGTAAACAACTTCTCTTCAATAAGAACAGAGTTTCACTGCCATGCTTACGAAGGCCAAGATGAGCGCAGTACAGTACTGAAGAAATCCACATTTCAACAAAAATGAAATTTTCATTATTAAAATGAAGTTTTATTGTATACTTACCGAACAATTATAGAGCCGTGATTTCCACGAGCGGCAGGATACTAATTCAAATTTAGCGCGTCGGCGTCGCCAACACTGGTGGTGATGACGTCATCTCCCTCCACTCGCGAGAACCAGGTACAACTGCCCAGGTGAATCCAATTCTTTCTGCCCGTCCGTCCACCTAAGGGGAGGAGGGTGGGTATAATCATAATTGTTCGGTAAGTATACAATAAAACTTCATTTTAATAATGAAAATTTCATTTTTATTGTAGTGTCTTACCGAACAATTATAGAGCTGATTACACATTTATGGGAAGGTGGGATTCAGTGGACCACTAGTATTTTTAAATGGTTACATTTATTGCAATACCAGTAAACACTCAAGGTGTCTGTTGTACCTTACCTTGTGAGAGAGCTACAGCAGACTGTTACTGCCTCTGGTCGGTGCTCTTCTTACTATTGTAGAGGAATTGGAATTTGACCAAAGTTAGCCTCTACAGGAGTGGAATCCTTCCGTAGTTCAAGCGAGTCAAGGCTGACTGACGGAGGACAGTAACAACAAAGATTGCCCTTGCCCTGGGCTAAGACCAGAAATTCAATCATACAAAACATTTGTCACCACACCAGATTTAAAAACATATATACCCAACCATTGTAAAATCTGACCTAACAGACTGGTGAGTATCACCCAGGTACTCAGTACCCCCACAGCTTCCCTTGAACTCGACAACTTATTCAAGGTGAAAAGTTAGCATAGAGGTGACGACCCTGTGCCGTTTCTCCCAACACCATGCCAGAAACCGCCACCGGACCTAACGTTTTACAATTCTCGAAAACCGTTTCTATCTCTTTGAGATAATGACTCACAAAAACCGAATTCGATCTCCAGAACGTCCTCTGAAGAATCGAAGCTAAAGATAAATTCTTTCTGAATGCTAAAGAAGTTGCCACTGCTCTAACCTCGTGAGCTTTTAACTCTCAGAACGGAAGATTGTCGTTTCTCGGACTGCGAGTGAGCTCCCTGATAAGCTCTCTAATAAGAACGATATAAGCATTGTTAGAAAGAGGACGAGAGGGATTTGAAACCGAGGTCCAGAGCTTAGAAGATTGTCCTCTAATACCCTTAGTGGCAAACAGATACTGCTTAATAGCCCTGACTGGACATAAGAGCCTTTCTTCCTCCTCATGTCCAACCAAATCAGATAAGTTTCCGTTACCACAAAACTCCTCGGCCAAGGATTAGAAGGATTCTCATTTTTGGCTAGAAAGGTCAAAGATACCGAAAATACAGCATTGCCTTGAGAGAAACCGACTCTTTTGTCTATAGCGTGCAATTCGCTGACACGCTTAGCGAAGCTAGAGCAATAAGAAAAAGTGCCTTCTTAGTCAAGTTCCTGAGTGAAGCCGACTTCAAAGGCTCAAACGGTGGCCCCATGAGGAACTTAAGCACCACATCTAAGTTCCAAGTCACTGTATCTTGCGGGAGCTTAGTGGTTTCGAAAGACCTAATGAGGTCCGACAGATCTGAATTGAGGAAATATCCAAACCGTCGAGTCGAAAAACCGAAGAGAGCATGGCTCTATATCCTCTGATCGTCGAAGGAGCCAGTTTCTTAGAGTTATTAAGAAATAGAAGAAAATCTGCTATTTCTGTTAAAGATGGTTGCAGAAGTAGAGACTTTAGCACTTCTACACCACTCTCTGAAGATTCTCCACTTCCCTTGATAGAGTTTGTTAGAAGACTCTCTCCTACAACGAGCGATAGCTTCTGCAGCTCTTCTTGAAATCCTTTCGCTCTGACAAGATTCCGGACAGTCTGAACCCTGTCAGAGCTAGAGCGGACAAGTTTTGGTGGAACCTCTTGAAGTGCGGTTGTTTGAGAAGCCACTTCTCTGGAGGAAGAAGTCTGGGGAAGTCTACTAACAACTGGAGAAGGTCCGGGAAACACTACTTTCCTGGGCCAAAAGGGAGCGATTAACGTTAGTGTTACATTGCTGTGCGACATGAACTTGTTCAGCACCTCTCTTATTAGACCGAACGGAGGGAATGCATAAGCTTCCAGACCCCGACCAATCCAACAGCATTGCGTCACCGACCAAGCTAGAGGATCTGGGACTGGAGAACAAAAGAGAGGAAGACGGTTGTTTTCCTTGATTTTTGTCGCGAACAGGTCTATTGACGGTCGTCCCCAAAGGCGCCAAAGTTTCTGACAATCTTGTTGTCCAAAGTCCACTCCAGAGGTAACACTTGCTGTTGACGACTTAACTCCGTCCGCCAGAACGTTCATCTTTCCCGGAACAAATCTCGGGACTAGCTGAACCTTCGCTTCGTTTGACCACAGGAGGAGATCCTTGGCTACTTCGTACAGAGAGAAAGACTGAGTCCCCCCCTGTTTCCGCGCGTACGAGAGAGCCGTGGAGTTTGTCGGAATGCACTGCCACTACTCGACCTTCTACTAAACTCCGAAACTGTCTGAGCCCCAGAAAATTGCTAACATTCCTTTACATTTATGTGGAACTTCTTCTCCTTCTCCGACCAAGCTCCTGAAGTCCGTTGATTTCCCAGTAGGGCTCCCCAACCTGTGTCCGATGCGTCCGAAAAGAACTGTAGGTTCGGGAGGATGGGTCGTAAATCTAACCCTTCTTCCAACCTTGCTCGAGAGAGCCACCACCTTAGGTCCTCTTTTATTTGATCTGTGACAGGAAAGGTAATCGAGTCTGGTTGTGTCTTCCTGCACCAAGCAGGCTCTCAGGAAAAACTGCAGAGGTCTCATGTGCAGTCTTCCCAACGTCACAATTTCTCCACTGACGTCAATTTGCCCAGGAGCCTCATCCACTGATGGCAGAACTTACATTTTTGTCAAGAACTCCTGAACTGTCTCCAGACAGCCTTGAAACCCTCTTCGGGACAGAAACGCCCGAAAAACTTAAGCATTCAGAATCATCCCCAAATAAAGGATGCTCTGAGATGGAACCAACTGGGACTTCTGTTTTGTTGACCAGAATTCCTAACTTTCTGGCAAGATCCAGAGTTGTTACAAGGTCCTTCATGCACCGACTCTCTGATTCCGACCGGAGAAGCCAATCGTCCAGATAGAGGGAGATTCTTACTCCTAATATGTGCAGCCAGCTTCCTATCGGGGATAGAACCCTGGTGAAAACCTGAGAGCGGTCGCTAGTCCGAAGCAAAGCGCCCGAAACTGAAACACCTTGCCTTCGAACATGAACCTCAGGTACTTCCGAGATTCGCGATGTATCGAATGTGAAAATAAGCGTCTTGCATGTCCAGAGAGACCATCCAATCCCCCTGTCTGATGGACTCCAGAACCGACCGAGTGGTCTCCATATGAAATTTTGTTTTCTGGACATGCAAGTTCAGGGCGCTCACATCCAAAACCGGCCTCCATCCCCCTGATGACTTGGGAACTACAAAAAGGCGATTGTAAAACCAAAAGCCTGGAGGAATCCCTTCTTTTTGATCTGGTTCTATCGCTTCTTTGAGAACAAGCACTTCCACTTCTGCGGCTAGCGCCAGAAATTTGTCTGAGCCCGGAGAGTATGCCTGGAATGGAATTGGCACAGGTGAGAGCGAGGGAGGTGAAACGAGAGGAATACGATAGCCGAACTTGAGTACTTGCACTACCAGGCTTCTGCTCCTCTGTTTTCCCATTTTTCCTCCCAAAACATAGCCAGCCTGGCTCCCACTGGTGCATGAAGAACCGAGCTTTCATTTGGAAGGTTTGTTAAACCTTGGCCGAGTCCTTAGACTGAGGTCGCAAATTCGACTTCGGCCGAAAGAAGCGCTTGGGTTTTCTCCCTCGAAAAGGCACTTGGGCCAGAGGAGAAACCGAAGGAACAGTCTCCACAGGAGCTTTAGGTCTCTTAGTAGACTGTGCCAGTAAATCCGAAGTAGATTTCTTATCTAGCGCAGACGAAATTGACAACACTACATCGTCTGGAAAGAGGTTATCTTTCACAAACGGAGCAAACAAGAGAGCAGACTTCTGTTGGGAAGTAACCCTTTTAGAAGCAAAGGAGCACCAAAGTTGCCTTTTCTTAAGGGTACCAAAGGCGATGAGCGAGCTAACTCATCACATCCATCCCTAATGGATTTGTCCGCACAGGACAGAACACCAATCCAATCCTCCGCTAACCTCTTGAGAAGAGAAGGACAATCTTCGATCTTGGCCGCTAAAGCGCCAATAGTCCAATCAAGGAAGCTAAAGACTTCCAAAAGTTTTAAATTGATTCTTTACAACGTGGTCCAACTCAGGCGCTGTAAAGAAACTTTCGCTGCGGCGAAAGCAGATCTTCTAGAGGAGCGATTAAACTGGAGAAGTCTCCCTGGGAGGAGGAGGCAGAAAACTCCCAGAGAAGGAGCTTCCCCAGTTACATAAAACCTATACCTCTTACGAAGCAACTTAGAGGGAGGGTAAGCAAAAAGAGCCTTCCCTAAGTCTCTTTTCATAGACATCCATTTTCAGTCTCTTTCAACGAATGTCTAACCGCTTTAGATAGAACAAGTTTTGGGAGGAGATGTCTGAAGTTTTCCTCCTCATCAAAAAAGTCGAAGTTGGGGAGCGCGGAGCCGCTTTCTCAAAATAATCTGGATAAGATACCAGAAGAAATCTAAGGAGACGAAGAACACGAGAGGTGATGAGAATCCTCCTCCTCTACTTCTTCTTCATTCTCCGATACCTACCGACCGAGAAGTAGACGGAACTACAACCGGATCTGAAGGTTTCGAACCACCCTTGGACTCATTCATCCAGTTGGGTTTAACATCCTCTAACTGCTTGCGCAAAGGCGCCAGAGACGAATCAAAAACAGTTAACGTAGGCTTGGAAGAGCCTAAATGTTCAGCAGGAGGCGGAAAAAAACGACTTGCGCCTCGCTCTGAGCCGCCGAAATTAAAATTCGAGGCGAAACAGGCGCATCAGGCGTAACAGACGAAAAAAGCGCTCCTAAAGAAACACCTTAGAACTGCTAGCTAACAGCGCTAAAACCACAATCCTCTACTAGTAGATGGAGCCGAAAAAGGCACAGATTGATGCGACGAACGAGCCGCTAACGTCCGCGGCGCAACCCTACTCTCAGGCTCCTTATACCGCTTGACTGGAGGAGGCGAAGAATCGGCGCCTGAACGCCTCTTTAAGGACGCGGAAACGGGCGCAAATCTCGCCAAGAGCGCCGCGCGAACCTGGAGACGAATCGCTTGAATCATTCGAAAGGCGTCTTGACCGACAACACCTTTCCAACGCTTAACCGAGCCTGTTGAGGCGCAACAGGCTCAACAAGAGAGGCGCCTGTCTGTGGGCAAATCCCGATCGACTCCCATTGGACTTCCGGTATGTCTTCTCCCCGGTGCGGGGGAGCTGGACAGTGACCTTTGTCTAGGAGACGTGTCAGGACAGACAGACGCACCCTCAACTACACTCTTACCTGAAGCCGCTTTCTCCAAAAACGTCTTAACTGAATTTACCAAGTTGCAAAACCGTATTCGCTAGTACCGAAAATTTCTGATCTAACCTCCGATTCCAGACTGGCAATGGTGTCGGAAGAAACTACCCGGGAAGCCGGAGAAGTGGGATTAGTAGGAGGAATAGGAGGTGTAGTTAAAGGACACAACAATTTGAGGAGAAACAGAAGGAACAGAAGCATCGCAAGACGAAGCAGAGCTAAGTCTACTTTCCCTAAGCGCTGCTTTTCTATTCTGTCTTTAGCTAATTTCTCCGAGTATGAACTAAAAAACTTCCATTGAGAATCAGTCCAATCACTACACTCGTTACATGTTCGATCTGCTGAACAAACCTGTCCCCTACACTTACATTTAGTGTGAGAATCATATTCTAACTTGGATAATCTAGTTTTACATCCTGAGATGCAAACCTAACTCCCGACGGACTAGAATCCGACATGGCAACGCCTAAATAAAAAGCCAAATAACAACAACGCCAAAAAAGAGTACTTCACCAATTCCGAAGATCAATTCCACAAGAAAAAAGCGAAGCAAAGTCATCCAACCGCACCGACCACCGATGTTCCACCGGACGCCGGCAGGAAAAGAATTGGATTCACCTGGGCAGTTGTACCTGGTTCTCCCGCGAGTGGAGGGAGATGACGTCATCACCACCAGTGTTGGCTACGCCGACGCGCTAAATTTGAATTTAGTATCCTGCCGCTCGTGGAAATCACGGCTCTATAATTGTTCGGTAAGACACTACAATAAAATGGCACAACTAATCCATTCATAGTTTTCCCAGATCTGCTGCAATGTCTTATTTGAGAACTTAGTGCTCCCTACTGAGCGATTATCTCCCAGCCAGGATACAGGGGGAGTCTGACCAGTGCTATACTATAAAATCAACCTTCTTTCTAGCAATGGTATATATTTAGTTATGCATTGGGACAGGACTGCAAATATCTAAACAAATTAGAAGGCCAACATAATCAATAATGGAATGCATAAAAGGGACAAAAACTTATTTTTGGTGATGCTGAAAGGACTGGAGTCATTCACTTTCAACAGGACATGAAATTCTTGTACAATATAGGATCTTACACTTTATAATGCATGACATATGAGTTACCTCAATAATTTCACATTCTTCAGCAAGAAATAACCGTACTTATGAACATTCAGATACAAACCGGGATCACATATTAAAATTGTGTTCATAGCACTCCCCTTCGCCACAATTAATTATTTCAAGTTTTGTTTTGCCTGCCTAATGGGTTTAAAGATGAAAAAACATATAATACTGTATTTTGTGCCTGTTGGGTTTTAGGATGAAAAAAAAAAATACTGTACTGATTATTACATGTACTGTACTTTAATAGACATGATGAGGACAGTAACCACGTACAAAAAAAATTCAACATAGTACAAGCAGCCACCCAGATACATAACTCATTTGTAAGTAGGGTGGTGTCTTTATTGTCTATATACTTTTAGTAAACCAATAGCTATTATAAAAACACTGGCCAAACCTACTGATAAATTGGAAAGTTTACACAAGCAATGATACTAACCTCTACACCAAGGCCCCGAGTCCTGATATCAGGACATCGGATGATGCCATCCGCCGCATGGCATCGTGACCCAGGACATAGAGCTGGTCTTGAGTACAGCGACTCATCGATGTTCCTGCCCAGAGCCATTTGCAGCCATATTCTGAAAAATATTTATTATATTAATACTGTACTGACAGACCTCCAAAACGTACTCAAAACTGAGAGCATTGAAAAATGATCAGGCAATTAAAGGCATGAAAGTGATCAAAATGACAAACACCAGCCAGTGTAAATGTATACAATATATATTTTCAAACATTTGAAGTTTTGATGAAATAGCAACACAAGGATATAAAACAGAGCAAAGCATTTATATCTTTTAAACGATGCCTAATAAGTTATTGCA
>NC_061089.1:72050330-72057830 GCF_015104395.2 Macrobrachium nipponense
AATAAGTTATTGCACTCTTGATCTCAGTCCTTCAAAGGTAAGCTTCAAATATTTCCCGTTAGTGCTCTTTGTGAGTGTTCTGTTTCTTCAATCGTACAATTCATGTGCAAACAAACATAAAACTAGCATAAATGCCTTTGTTGAACCTTTTACTTTACTAACATCTGCAATAAAACTTATCTAAAATGAGTAAAATGACAGAATCTAAAATACTTTTCAATGTAATTCTAAACTCATGTACCTGCTCGACATACAAAACTTCTCTTAAGATTATATCAATGGTTGACACTTTCTGCAGCACACAAAATATAAGCACAGTAATCCCATTCACATCCTTGACAAAGCAGTGCATTCTAACCATGTGTGTTCTGCAAGACTAGTGCTTATTTTCAAGCTAGATAAATGTCTATCAGATGATTCAAGGCAACCGTGCACCTGTGCTTTGCCAAACAACACTGATAAAAGCTGCCCTTTATGATGTGACCAAGTAATTGAATATACCAAAAGTATTTTACTTTACCACAACCTCAACTAAAACCTTCCAAAATCATAACCTTCAAATATAACTAATAAGTACGTAGCTAAAATGCATTCGCACTTCCTCCTCCCCTTTGGCAAAACTTCAAACAGGGTCAAGTACATCATACAGGACAGACAACTGTTCCACCGTTTGCTACAATACCCATGGTTTTCGTCGTTGATTTACGGGAGGGGTCAACTCTATGTCAACTGACTGAAAGCTACACTGTGAGATTGGGTAATGCGTCTTGGTAGGAGATGTTTGTTGACTGAAGTTTTGATGGTAAAATAGGTTTTTGAACCTTGGGGAGCTGGGTTCGCTATAATCCTCATAAGGAGCCTCATTGCTGCAAGCAGACCCCATCGCCCAAAAAGCGCATATGTGTGGCCACAGCTTTCTCCAGCTTGCCCCTTTAAATACCCCTTCAGAGGTACAAAACCACACACACTACATAACTTACATCAATATCCCTGCAAAGCAACAATAATGAATCACTTTCACGTGGCTGTGACAGTGAATTGCAACCAACTACACTAGAAAATATTTCCTGAGAACAATACATATGCTGTTTCGACAAAAAATGTAAAATAAAAATGTATCAAAATAGCCCCAGTAAATAGGAAATTCAAGCTCCAAAAGTATAATATAAATATATTATATATATGTAGTACCTACTGACCGACAAAATATGAAATAAAAGTTAAATGAAAAGCACCATATTGAGTTGCCACAGAACAGTTTCAGAAATTAATTACGTGGACAAGTGTTTCAAGAACAGTTTCAGAAATTAATTATGTGGACAAGTGTTTCAATTTTAAAATCATTGGCAATAGCCTTTGCAGATTAAACAAAACACTATGAACTGAATCTATATATATAAAAAATAAATGTTATTACTTCAATCGACCCCGTTACTAATCCCATCGGACATATTGTCAATTATAATTTTCACTGTTGACCATTTTTCAAAAATTATGCCAATATTCATCTATGCAATAATGTTTTGTTGGTTTTCATTATACTGTACATACCTCTTTAAAAACAAAGTTTTCCTTTTCCACATCTATGTATACACATACATTGATACTTTCAACTTTTTTAAAAGGGATTCTCCTTCTTCCATATCCAAATAGCTATGCATTTTATAAACTCAACCTTCTAATAGACACTGTCACATGTACTTTCTGTTTCCTAAGGTCTAGAAATTGAGATATTACTCATTTGCAGTAACCACTAAAAGCGCACTTAACTTTAGCACAACAGAGTACTATACAACACTGCAGTACTTTTGCATTATAGAAAGGTAACAATTCAAGTGGGAACAGTACATCATTCAAGCATAGAATAAAAATAATATGATTGTGCTTTAAAGATAAAAAAAAAACAATAAAAAACCCATGACTTATTTTTTAAGGTAATGAAAATTAAGTTACTTTACCTATCCACTTACATTTTTAATCACATGTCATCTAACTAGAGCAAAACATGAAATGCATGTTAAGGCACCTTTATATACCTAAAAAGTGCCGCTTCCTTTAAAGATGAGTAAATGAGAGAGAGAGAGAGAGAGAGAGAGAGAGAGAGAGAGAGAGAGAGAGAGAGAGAGAGAGAGAGAGAGAGAGAGAGAGAGGATTTTCTAGTAGTAATTTAGGTTAATATACTTGCTCCTTGCACTAAAAAACAATTATGTACTAATTGCACAACTAGTTCATTACGTTATAGGTAAACTTAGGTCAGGAGCTTCGGCTGTGAGTTTTCCACTGGGCTGATTTCCCCCTCCCTGTGGCATCATAGCGTGTTGGAAGAATGCCGCATACGATGAACTCTTAATAAAAAGAAAGAAAAAAAAAATGCATTCGAGAGATATCGATTTCTCCTATGACGTCTCTTCCCCCCCACTTTCTCGAATGCAGAGAAGTCAAAACAACTTCGTCTGGAAGGTGATTTGTATCTATACGGCGTTAAGAAACTTTAGACGATGTGTATGAAAAACATTGGCTGTATAGTCACCATTTGTGGTGAGACCAGTAAATGTGACAACCAGTAAGTCCCAACTGTCACAAATATGAGGGCGAACAGTATTACAGCCGCCCACACACCACGCAAGTGCGCTACACCTTACGACGCAATTCGGCAAAGCAAATAAACGTACCTATCGCGAAGCCAATCACTTTTGGTTGCTAGGTTTAACGAATCCCAAAAGTAATGACAAATACCCCGGCCACTCGGAGACCAGAGCCACAAAAATACTCCCGTAGAAATTACAAAACAAAGGATGTTAGTCCTAGTGAGAGGAGAGGTATTGTAATTAGCGGAATCGCTGCCTGTGAGTATTGGAATTCCAGTCAATCCAGTGTAACCCCGAGAGCGACCAGAGGGGCTAGTAAACACATTCCTTTCTCCTCCACTTTATATGTACGTATATATATAGTACACCTCCCGATTTTTTAAGAGGACACGCTTTACCGATTTTTTAAGCGGGTGCTTGTTCAAGTTCCAGAAGAATGCAATAATCATGAATAACACAGAACGATAGTATATATTGTTTAAATATTAAAGGACATTCGATAAAAATGGAACGGCTTGCTTCAAATCTATAAAAGGTATCACTTATACTTGATATACAATATTGGTTATCAAATACATCAAAGAAAAAATTGCAATGGCCCTTCGTGCAAACCAAAGTCTCTATAGATTTCAATTAATAGTCTAACACCGTGAATGGAAACCACAGTAACTACTACTGTGCCTTTGAGCGCCCCTCTTAAGTTCTACCGTTCCAACCAACGCCATCTTTTGACATGAATTACGCATGATCTCAACATGAATATTTCAGGTTGTGAAATTTTCCAAGTTTACGATCGATTTCCTGAAGTACTTCTCAATTTGTGTTTTGATATGCAATGCAGACACTAAGCGAGGTCCTTAAAATACTTTCGTATCTAGCCACGATCCAAGGAAGCACGAAAAAGAAGGGAGAAGTGGATAAAGGAAGCAGAAAAATGATGGGATAAGTGGAAGGAAGCAGGAAAAGGAAAGGACGTGGACAAACAAAGCAGGAAACGGAAAAGTGGCGAACGGAACCATGAAAAAAGAAAGGAAAGGGTGACAAAGGGAAGCAAGAAAAGACGGGAAAAGTGGACACGGGAAGCAGGAAAATGAAGGAGAAATGGACACGAGAACCAAGAAAACGAAGGGATATAATGACTTGACTTCCTCATTACGGTTGAAGGAATGCTAGAACAATGGAAAAAAAAGTAAGGAGAAAATATCAATCATAACGAAACGAGAAAAATAACTACCTGACTGTTAATCTAGAGTTCCAAGCACAACCCCAACCTCACAAGCATGTACTACACTGTACAGACATGATTATACAAAGAGGCAAACACGTTATGACCAGAAACAATCTAAGGTACACCTACGAGCGGAAATACCAATAGGATGACTATGGACAGGGTTACTCTGATGATAGCAAGAGATTTTCTGCATACAATTATTTTCCAGAATAATCACTTCCCCTGGATATTCTAAACTGGAGACACCTTATTTGAGGCCTGATCATTTATGCAGTTTCAATTTAAAGGCTCCTGGGTCTATCCAGTAAATGTAACATTTAAATGTAAGTGTAATTCATAAAAGAACTGGTTTCACAAGACAAGCACATACATTTTCTTTCCCTCGAGTACTGGTGTCCTAAGAACATGATAGTATGTAAGCAGCTTTAGTCTACTTTCTTTCACATGATGAATATATCACTACTAAAACTTTATCGCAAAACCTCCGAATAACAAAAAATATACTAAAAGCGATACTATAACAACAGATTTTTCTTAATTTATTCATGATCAGAAAGCACACAACAAATTCATATTCATTTCGGCAATTTATATATAGAAAAAAAAGGGGAAAAGAAACTAATACTGTAACTTTACGCCCCAACATCTCAAGAACATGAAGCAACCAACTCCTCCTCCCCCTTTCCCTCCCATCCCCTCTCCCGACCCCTAAAAACCCTTTATAGCTTGAACTGATCCACCTATTATCTTTCAGCGACACGTGTTTCTTCCACATCTAGGCCCCCTAAATGGTGGCGACTTACACAATATGATATTTCACGACAGGTGCATTCGCTGTGTGTGTGTGTGTGTGTGTGTGTGTGATTGTATCGAGTGGCCGTATCGTTCCTGTTATCTACCGCAACCACTCCCCTTCCCCCTTCCCTACTTCCGGATTTCTTCTACTTGGGTTTTACAGTTAGAAAAATGTTCGTCAACCCCACACTCAATGAATTTAGCTTTTGAACGTTGAAAGTATAATTTAGATCTCTACATCATTCATATATAGTATTATACAAATAGTATAGTATATTTTGAGAGCAGAAGAGGCTAAACAACATATAAATGTAATACTCTTGTCAAACTCGCATTTATCGAGTTAAGCTTTCAAACACCGCAAGTACTTCAGCTTCTTACAGCATCGCTCATAAATTACTTTGATATCTTAAGAGGCTCAACACCAAATAAATGTAATACTGTAGCGTAAACAAGGCTTTGTTGACATTCTATTCTTCAGACAACTTCTTTTCAATCAAACAAAAGTCGATCTTTTCAAACAAGTCACAGCAAGACAAAAGACGAATGGAAAACAAATATGGTGACTGACTAATCCCGAGTCAACAACAACAACAACAAACAAAACATTAAATGAATAAAGCTGCACTGATAAGGGGCCCTATGGGCACAGCGTAAACAAAATGGGGAAAAAAAATCAATGAAATCAAAAGGTTTGTGAAAGCCTGGCAGCTCAGAGTCATC
The DNA here is from genome assembly GCF_015104395.2 of Macrobrachium nipponense. Classification (NCBI taxonomy): domain Eukaryota; kingdom Metazoa; phylum Arthropoda; class Malacostraca; order Decapoda; family Palaemonidae; genus Macrobrachium; species Macrobrachium nipponense. Next base: position 72,055,668 of record NC_061089.1, read on the forward strand.
GACCAGAAATATGAACTTTCAGTTTTTTTGTATTCATGAAACGCCAGGCCAGGGCTGATGACTGCATATATATACATACAGTTAGCATGGAATCCTGCTAAAGAATGCCAAAGGGCACATTCTATCACATCACCTCTCACGGCGTTACTGCGAACTACTGGGGGGTATTAGAGAGACCAGAAATAAAGCAAAATACTGGATATGCATAATGAATATGCAACGAAGACTTCTTATTCGAGTCAATCGCACCTATTCAATAAATCTGAAAGTTCCGTCTCGCTGCTCAGCGGTGAATTATTGATGCTGCTACAGCATTAGTATATTGGTTTACCCTTCCCAGAAAGTTAAATCATTTGAGAGAGAGAGAGAGAGAGAGAGAGAGAGAGAGAGAGAGAGAGAGAGAGAAAAAAAAATTACCAGATGACCAGTTCCACACCTCCGGAGCCGAGAGGATTACCTCGTTGAGAGAGAGAGAGAGAGAGAGAGAGAGAGAGAGAGAGAGAGAGAGAGAGAGAGAGAGAGAGATTAACCCAATACCGGCGACAGCGCGGAGGAAGCCATTAACCCAATATCGGGTCTCCCCTGTCGCCAATGAGAAAGTCGAGTCCTTTTATTAAAGTAGCTGCCTCCTGAGGCGCCAATAATAATGGCATACCGAGAGATTCAGGCTTTGCTGAAGACCTTCAAATTCCGCGTATCCTCCTAACGACGCCCATTCAGTCATCCCCCCCCCCCCCCCCCAAAGGTGTGAAATGAAATAGATCTGGGGTATCTGTTTTCGGGCGTGTGCCGAGGTGGTTTAACAACAACCCCCCCCCCCCTTTTTTTTACACACACAACACTATCTTCCGGAGGTTGGGCATCACTTCTTCAGTTTTTTTTCTTTTTTTAAATAGGGATCCCCAAAACTATGATTCAACATATCTGGCCAAATATATTTGGACTGGAATTAGAAACAAAAGAATATAAAATCTATGCCGAAGGCCCAAGCACTGAAACCGATATGGTCATTCACAGCGCTGTAAATGTTGAAACGAATGTTCGGAGAGAGAGAGAGAGAGAGAGAGAGAGAGAGAGAGAGAGAGAGAGAGAGAGAGAGAGAGAGAGATTTGGTTAAAAGCTTTGTGGGTTCTTATATGTCCATATTCTTCTCCTCATTTGCTTTTGGATTACTGTAGGTGACTCTCCAAACCTTTCAGTTGAACCAGAAGGTTCAATCTAGGTTATGACTGAATTCAACAGCTAATCAAAACTCTTAGCTTGAAATCAAAGGCTTCACCTAAGGATAAAAACGTTTGCCTCAAGTGGAATGGATTGCGATGAAACCGTCTTCAACTGGTTAATTGCAACAACTCGACAATGAACATTCAAAGCATTACTTAAACGAGTTTTCTTTCAAACGCACAACATAAGCCACATGCTAATTTCATACGCTATAGGTTACATTCTTGGCAATCCCACTAGAAGCAATTCATTTTACTAACAGTACTGATACGTGTCCGTATTCAATACTGAATAAAAGCTGACACATGACAGGTTAAGACCAGTAATTTACACCCTTCAACGAGTGGCTTACAAAAACCTTCCATGTTGCATGTTCGACTAGACTTCAGTATCATGAAGTTATGAAGACAAAACATACTTACGACTTATAAGACTAGATCAAGAATATAAAAGACTGGATCAAGAGTACAGTCTCATTAACGCAACGCCTGGAAAACGTTCATATGGAATATTTCATTTCCATATAACAATGTCTCTTCACTGGCACTTATCAGAAATGGCACCAAACACACGCTGGATCCTCTCCCCTTGCAAATCTAATATATATACTTCGCAACAACACAACACAGCGCCCAGCATTAATATTCCCACGTACAACACGACCCTCTCTCTCTCTCACACACACACACACACTTCTGAACACATTTACAGTATTATTCCCTACCACACGCACAGTATAGGTCGTCCTCGATCCGAGACTTCCAAGGAAGGTTGTGCAGTCAGCTATATTGTCTTGTATGTCAGATTCAGCTGGACCAGAGTAACACACACGCACACACACACATGGGGGAAGCCTTACGTGAAGAACGCCCCTCTGATTCTTGTAGGTCAAGGAACTGGGACTCATGCTATTTAAGCACAAATGTTGCTTACTTCAAG
>NC_061089.1:72062830-72077083 GCF_015104395.2 Macrobrachium nipponense
AGCCAGCCAGCAAGCACACACGCACAACCTTGACCTTTGGTAAGTCAGCTCTTAAAGAGACAACGACCCAAACACAACCCTTTGTGTTTAACCTCCTTTTGTTGTTAGTCCCCGAAAGTCTAGCATTAATACTATACGTCAAAATCAGGGGGCATGCGATGGGGACTGAAATTTGTTCTTAACAATTGAGGGGGGGTTTTTTTATGGGTTTTCGAAAACATGTCGTGGTTCTATTCTTGGTAAAATACTACAATTTATTCTTAGAAAATTAGTAGCCAAGTTTAATCTCAAGTTGTCGAAAACATGTGATTTGTCTTTCAAGGAAAAACCAGTCAAGACCGCATTTAACTAAAAAAAACAGGTGTTCCTGAAGAGATTTATGCTTAACAGGTTTAATTTCAGTTCTAGAAAACATGTGACCGTTCTATTATTAATTCTTAATAAATATAAATAGTAATAAGGTTTCACCTCAGCTGTGATCGCTCTCTTCATGGAAGAACGCTAAAATGTCTTCTTGTTTTATTGTTGGAAAAAATCCTGAAATTTATGAACACCAGTAATGATGGTTTTTTTTGTATACTATATATGGGTTGCCAAAAATATGTGATAATGATACTTTTGAAAAGAGCGCGAACTTTATTCATAATAGTAATGAGGAATTTATGGGCTATAGAAATCAGAGAGAGAGAGAGAGAGAGAGAGAGAGAGAGAGAGAGAGAGAGAGAGAGAGAGAGAGATTATTATAAAAAATAGTAGTAAAATTTATTCTTAACAAATAGTAGTAAAGTTTACCATCACAGCTGTCGAAAACATCAGGAAAAAAAAAAAAGGGGGGGGGGGGGGGGGGGGGACTGAAATTTATTCTTAACAAATAGTAGTTAAATTTAATATCAGAGTTGTCGAAAACATGTGATTGTTCTAGTCTTGGAAAAACTCCTCAGCCCGAAATCAACTCGAAAACAAGATGTTCTTAAAAGAGAGAGAGAGAGAGAGAGAGAGAGAGAGAGAGAGAGAGAGAGAGAGAGAGAGAATTTTAACGCTCTGAGAACATCAGCATGACAACAGGAATGGGAATAAATGATATTGGCATCAAGCCAAGCACTGGGACGCACAGAGTCATTCAGCATGACACCGATTTAGGCCATATGTCCTTGGAACACGGTTCAGTATAATGCAATATTAAGACAATAGATTTCGCGATTAAGAATCAAAATTATTTTTTACAATTTTTTTTTAATATTTTTTTTAATTTATTTATTTTTTTGCCATGTTTCCCGGTGTTCAATTATCAGCAAGGGAAAAATAATTCTTTCGTCGACATGAACAAACTATGACCTTGAACTTCTGTTATTTTAGATGGCAAAAAACGCATGCAGTATTATGCCAACCACTTCTGTTTCAAAGGTGCAAGAATACAATTTTTTTTTCTTTTAAAGCAACGCACGCAGATGGTACGCTTCAATTAATCCGTCCAGATCCTCCACAGTTGAATGGTTTCCACTTACGCAGAAAATAAAGCCTCTGTTTACCAGATCATAAAATTTGCACTTCAAAGAATAAAGGCAGCTTATCTTACACACTACGTCCCCTTCACTGCATGTCCATTCAAGTGAAATGAGCAACTTTTTAAAAAATCAGATACACTGACATTCCGCTCAATTATTACGCGAGACAATAATGTGCAAGTAAGTGGCCACTATACAATTTATTCATTGTGGAGGTCGCATATTTTATGCCTCTTTCAGTCCGAGTTATAGAGTGAAGAAAAATCCAAGTAATTCTAACCAGGACATGAACCTAAAAGTACACAAAACTAGTACTTAATGATGATCTCTCTCTAAAAAAAAAAAGTACTTATGTTGATCTGTAAAACAAAAAGTACTTAATGTTGATCTGTAAAGAAAAAAAAAAACCTGTGCAATGGTCATTTGTACGGCTTTCCTGTCTAAAGATCAACATGAACATGAGAGCACTTCCCCTACAACTCTTAACTGTTGCAAATACATAGCACTGCAATCAAAACTAAAAGCCAAAGCGTGCTAATAAATAATTCACCTCTGGGCCACTCAAGTTGAGAGAGAGAGAGAGAGAGAGAGAGAGGAGAGAGAGAGAGAAGAGAGTGTCTCACCACTTCAATGGCGTCAATACCGGCTAAAACGTCAGTTATGGACAACCGACAACAACAAAAGGGGAATCTTTCCTTAGAAACAGCACAAATTACAAAAAAAATATTAGATAAATAATTAAATAAAATAAATAAATAATAAATAACACGACTCTTACTTTCACCTGGAGGAGAAGATGGGGTTTATCTCGGGGAAAAAAAAAATAGCATAGGAAGAAATAGTTAAGATGAGGGTGCTCTTAGTGTGGAGGTAGTGGTGGCGGTGGTGGGTGAGAACCAAGGTATGGATCGATAAACCAGTTCGTTCTCATCTACACTTTCCTCTAGTTGCCCGACACTTTTAAAAGTGTGAATGACTATGTATATGTATATACTATATATATACATACATACATATACACACGTTTAAAATGTCAGGCAACTATGGGAAAGTGTAGGAAACGTACGTCTACACACATATATACTCTTTTTATATATGAAAATGCATATCTCGAGATCAAACAAATCATCACCGTACAATATGCACGTAACAATATAAAAACCTTCCAACCTTAAACCAGTGCCCTCTTACAAACCCGCGACGTCAGAATCACCCACAACCGAACTTTTATATATATCGACTACCACGTATCGACGACACCCAAGGTCTATCATTATTATAGACTTGCATAGGAAACACTCTCTCCGGTACTTCCAGAAGCGACGACGACGACACCACCACCACAGAGCCAAATCACCTTGGAAACGTCGCAGAGGCAGAAGCAGCTTACGACAAGATTACATGGCAACAACTGTTCCTCTTCTACATTCATTATCTCCTACGGCAATTAAAAAAAATAAATTGGACACATACTTCAAGTCCTCAACACAAGTCTGCGAGCGAGACGTATATCGCCAGTGTTGCAAACTGACCCGGGGACCCTTTATAAAATCTGACCCAGAGAGAAGGAGGGAGGCCCTACCCTCTCCCACCCCTGTCTGACGTCACTAGAGTGCAATTTGCCGAGGATGGTCCATCACGGAATGGCGTGACCACGAAGGGCCTGTCCTCACGCGACTGCCGGAGACGTCGTTCATTTGCTGGGTGATAGTCGCTATACGTAACACACGGGGCACTGCAATAACGAATTGATGGTAACGCTGATTTAAGAGCCTAACGATGTTTTACCTCTTGTTGCTCACGACAAACATCAGGAGGGGGGGGGGGGGGTTGCCGGAGTTTTACCTTGAAGAGGAACTCTCTGGCACTTCGTACAAGCACCAAAAACGAGAATTGTAATACATCGATACAAATCGACTCAAATCAACGAGGTAATGATTCTTAACAAATGGGCAAATGAGGTTTTACGTGTTACTGCTCCCAATATGGGAGTGCAGTTTTCATTTACAACTCTAAAAGGAACTCCCTTGCTCTCCATACAAGCACTTAGGAGGAGAATTGTAATACAATCTTCGACACAACTACTCGACTCCAATTAAGGAGATTTATCAACATCGTAAGTAATTAAACAGGGCGTAACGGGGAAGCAATACGATTTACTTTGCTGTGCTTACAATCCACAAACTTGCATACACGCAGAATAAATATTGCCTTTGCATGCTTTTACCACCAGCGTGACCAACTTCAAGTTAAATACACAGAAAATGCCTCGCCTCGATTTTATTACTGGGAAATGGCCGTCAAGCAATACAGAAACTATGGAACTTCGTTCGATATGTAGGCCAGCGCAATGAGAGAGAGAGAGAGGTGAGGAGTTTATAATCAAATATCCACATTAAAGCAATTTAATTTGATAAATAATTTAATAATGATTTAATAATTTTAGATAGCTGAAGCAGCTGCATTGATATAAAAAATACCTATAACAGCCAAAGAAAAAACATAAGAGGAAATTAAGATAAATTCGTGTCATTTATTGGATTTGTAGACTTAAGGGTAAAGTCAGGTAGGTAATGGAAATTACTTATTATCGATGGTACAAGTGTGTCCGCAATATACATACATACATACATATACTACACACATTATATATATATATATATATATATATATATATATATATATATATATATATATTATATATATATGACTGGTATAAATGTCCTGTTACAACAGAATTCCCTATAATAAAAGGAGCCCATAAAAATGCCAAAATGTCGAGAAAATACTATATCTCAGAGACTGCTGACTCTCTCTTCAGGTAGATGAATGAGGAAAGTTACAGAAAAGGTGGTATTTATTTATACCAAGAGATCCATCCACAGTTAAGCCAATTTAGGTCACTTCCACTGATAATCCTTCTTTAACTCTCTTAAGCGTTGGTTGAAGGAAAACTTTATCGATGATATCTGAATCCCAGGCGCCCCTTGAGACGTTCATTACCTGTCTCTGTTTAATCAAGGCAGATTCTTTATGAATATAAAATAGGAAATTGGAAATGTCGTAAGATATTAGATGGCTGAAGTGTATCAGCAATATAAATAAACATTTAATACAAGCCAAGGACCTCTCGCATACTTGAAAAGACATACGAGCGCACTCGCTCGCTCGGTAGCGGTATGCAATTCCATATTAAACGGTATCGACTTTTCTCTTGGAAGGTCGTGTCCCTCGACCAAAACACTACGCAGGAGGAGGAGAAGGTCATGAAAGCAAAAACATACCAAATAAGTTAACGATCAAATTCACGAAACTACGAAGAGTGGCTAACGACAATAACAAGCCTCAAGCCATGCAAAAAGTGGTCGTAATGACAGGTGGTCATGTGAGCGTGACCAGTATAAGGGTATTTGGTTAATGCCTTGATGGGTCTCGTTTGCTATATTTGGCGAAGCAGCCGCCAAACGGATATGCTCCAGTTAGAACAGGTTAAGTTAGAGCGCGTATAGTAGCCTACGGAAGATAACAATTCAGCTCGGTGGATACTTTCTCCTTCCTTCTCAAGATTATGCCTCTCCCCATAGCTTCTGAATTAGCTCTCTTACGTAATCTCTTCAGAGAGAGAGAGAGAGAGAGAGAGAGAGAGAGAGAGAGAGAGACGAGACGAGAGAGATTGACGAGAGAGAGAGAGTTAACCGTGATAGTAAGACTTGTCCATCAACGTGCTCTATCCAAAATAGGATTGATTCACTCACACACATTATCATAATTATTCTTTATTGACAAAACATTGCATATGTTGCAATATCATATTTACATTTAGTTTGCACAAAAGTGTTTTTTTTATTTAGTTTGCACAAAAGTGTTTTTTTTTATCTATAACAAACTCATTTCACACACACACACACAAAGGCGTAGTAGCTCCTTTGGCCAAAGTCGAGCACGACATAGCGACAAGAGGATACTTAAACTGCGTACGAATCCGGATATGTTGCAACTAGTTAATCAAGGCATGATAAATGTGAAAACGTTTTACTCCTTTCTGAAACAATTCTGGGAATCTTTTTGAAACCAATCGTTATGGTGATAACGTTGACAGTACCGACAGTCTACGATTCGGCAGTCTACGCACTGCCAAGCATTATGATCAGAGTATAAAGCGGCTGAAAATCACAAGACATGCGTAGTTGTTTCCCTATTTAGATACACCATTAAATTAAAGAACTTCATAACTCAATGTTGAGCCAGTAGCACATCTTACGATACACATTTCAGCTGTGCCAAATTTCATTAAACTTCAAAATTAAATTCATAAACATTATCATGAAATCACTCGTGACATCTAATGCATTTTTGACCAGCATACCTCTTATAATTTATTTTTGCCATGTATTTTACCAAGACATAATAGATTACTGATTTTGAATTCGAAGGCAACAAAACCAATACTACAACTACATATGTCACAGGTACTAGACACTGATAACCTAGGGGCAGGGGCAGCTTAAGTACAAGCTCACCAAAAGTTGCTTCTTCACTTCACTTACCATTCAACAACCCCCACAGGCTCTCCTTTATAGATTACAAGTCCGATAAAACATTCCACTTGAGCCGTTATCGCCACACGCGAAGAACACTCACTCCCCGTTTTCACACAAGGTCACCCTTACTGTGGGGCTCAATTAGAAACGATATATCGTACAAGGACAGGGCCCACGGGACAGGTTCTTCTTACAGAAATAAAGAGGGAGGGGGGAATAATGCTATAACATCAAAGGCAGGTGAGAATCAAAGGACTCATTAATCCGAAGTTTATAGAGCCATTATGAATCAGACTGGCGGCTAGCCTGCCTGGGGCGGTGTGCGTTACTGTACTTGGTCCCTATAGGAAAATAGATCGGATTATTTCAACAATATTAACAATACTTTCATACCCAATCCTATATTCCAACTAAATGTAAGTGCATATGGTCATCAAAAGTAGACTCCAAATTACCTTCTTATATATTCCGATAAAAACAATGATGTGGATATAAAATTCAAGGTTCTTCTAAAAAGCCTACGGTCTTTAAAATAGGGTGAATGAAGAGAAATATAAAAATTCTCTCAAACTTTATATAAAATAAAAAAACTATGAAAAAATTAGTCATAAATTGACATGTTTTCAGCATGGTCTCCATTTCAAAGGATTAGTATCTGGAGAAAGGATAAAACAACTTCGAAGAAATTTAGTGGGGCTTTCCTTGCATGACTTCCTTCAGATAACTAATCCTTGGCGTATAACGTAGTTCTTTCACCCAAAAATCGTCAAATCTTCACAGATTTTGTCAGGGGTTTAGGACCAGAAGGAGAGGATGTTCTCTGCAATCTTATTCGAAACTAATCCATTAGCTTTCACGTCAATCTGCCTACAAACTTTGATGAAAATCTCATGGCAGAGATAAAAATGAAATTGGTAGACAACCTGACCTAGCAAACACCGAATACTTAAGCGTCGAAAAAGATCTCGACAATCTTATCTGATGTTAAAAAAAATATCTTTGCAGATAAAAAAAAATGATGTTGGTAGGCAGACTGATGTAGAAAAACAGGAATACTACAACTTTTTCCTACAATACTTAATGCTGAAACGAATCTCGGCTAAAGCCTTTCAAACAAGAACGAGAGAGAGAGAGAGAGAGAGAGAGAGAGGAGAGAGAGAGAGAGAGAGAGAGAGAGAGAGATTGAAATGGGGTCACAAACATTCCAATGAAAACTGAAAATTAAATCTGCCATAGGAACGCACGCTAGGTTTTAGAAACAAACTTCAAGGTTTAAGCCCCCTAAGGTATGCATCCCCCCCCCACACCCCCCATGGCCCAAATGTGTGCAAATTCTGTAACTAAGTTTACACTTACATATTTGGTTATATAGGTGTATCTATATATATTATACATATGCATGTCTATATTACATTTGTCAGCTTTCGAAACTGCAAACGTATAAAACCAACTGTTAAAGGGATGTTTTATAGATGCAATTATTCTGGATTTCCTTCCTTAAATGGGAATATAAATTCAGTAATTACACATCAAACATTACATGGACAAAAGAATATTTTCTACTTCGTAAGTTGAAAATTTGCACAATAAACACTATCGTGTGTGTGTGTGTGTGTGTGTGTGTGTGTGTGTGTGTGTGTGTGTGTGTTACAAGACGTCTGAATGAATATTCGATAGGGTGTTCATAATTCAATTGGTATGCTCACACTTGGACCTTACAATGTAGTAAATAAAATATAAAAGTATCATATATATATATATATATATATATATAATATATATATATATATATAACAATGACATAAAATATAAGTTAGATAATATATATATAATATAGTATATATATATAATATACATATATATATATATATATATACACACACACACAATGTTCGTAATACATTTACAAACAAGATGATCCCAAGAGCCTACCGCACACTAGGTTCGTCACTTTACCAGAATTTTCCTTATATACTTGAAATTGCAGCTTTACACAACAAAAAATCAACAATTATGTCGAATCCCAACGCCTCCACAGCACATCTCGTCTCACTTTAACTGTATTTTACAACATACAGTATATACAAAAAAACTTACAGAAATCACGTCACGAAACTCAAACACGTACGAAAAATATTTTTCACAGAGAAAAAAAAAATTCTAGAAGCACGAATACAAATAAAAACAACGAAATAATGACGCTATTCACAGTCGCAACCAAATCCCGCACACGATTCGGGGCTCATGTTCACACAACGACGTTAATGGCGAAACGCCCGACCGGAAGACTGACTGAACACACACTGGCTGGCAAAAGCAAGTTGTAACATTAGGGTTTGGTTGGGGCCACCACGGTCCAAACATCTTCCCCGGCCACACACACCCCTCCCTCCCCACCCGATAATGCCATTGAGAGGAGGGTGGGGGGGGGGGGGGGGTCATTTCGACCGACTCCACTCACCTAGCAGACACCAACTAAGATTCCATCTATCAGGTAGCTGATGGGGTGAGGAAGAAGAGGGAGGAGGAGGGAGGAGTAGGAGGAGGAGGAAGAGCGAATGTCGATCTCTGAACGGGTAAGTCGAGTGAACAATTCGCACGGTGGTTATAACGTCATTCATTCATTTACATAATATATTAAAAAAACAACATGCTGATTGAACAGTTTACATGCCTGTAAAATTTGAAATCTCAATCTTCATCTTCATATAAAAAAGATTAAGCGATACTAAGGCAATAAGACAAAATACAAGGAAGAGCTGGTTTTTGTGAATCATATAAAGTTACATATACATATAATATTATATATATATATATATATATATATATAACATATATATAATACAATATATTCTATATATATATACATATATAATACTATATATATATAATATATATATATATATATATATATATATTATATATATATATATATATATAAGCTACTCACAACAAATGCAGTTAAACGTCACGCGGCGGAGCTGATGTCGTCTTTTAATATTGAAAGTTTCTAAATAAACACTAACAAGAGATTGGTCACATCACATTGTATATAATATATATATATAGTATATATATATATATATATATATATATATATATATTATATATAAGAAAACTGGAAACATTCGCAGTCGAATGAAGTTTTTAAACGACGGTAATAATCTCATCGGTACTGCATTGGTCAGCCAACAAAACTCATTAATAGACAATACAGTATCTCAGTGGAGAGCTCTTCCTTAGAATTACCAAATCGTCATCTGAATAATAATAAAAATTTCAAACACAAACAGTTTCAAATCCTCAGCTGATTAATAACAAAGTTTCAAATCATGAGCTGATTAACAATTTTCAAAATCTCAAATGATTAATAAAAAAAAAAAAAAAAAGGTTTTAAATCCTCAGCTAACTAATAGGTTCCAAATCCTCAGTTGATTAATAACAGGTTTCAAATCCTCAACTGTTTAAAACACTTTCCAAAACCTGAGCCGATCAATAAGTTTTATACCTCAGCTGATTATTAATAACAAGTTTCAAATCTTCAGCTGATTAAAAAGAAAAAAATCCAAATCCTCAGCTAATTCATGTTGTTTCAATTCCTCAGCTGATTAATAAAAAGTTTCTACTCCTAAGCTAATCAATGTTGTTTCAAATCCTCAGCTGCATAATAAAGTTTCAAATCCTGAGCAGATTCAAAAGTTTGGAGAGGGGAAGCTGCGCATTGCGTTCGTCGTCTGTCGTCTGTCCTTTCCCCTCACCAGGACCATTCCAATTAACTTTCCCCCTCGGCCTTCGCAGTCCATCACGCCCGCGCCACCAAGTTGAAATTAATCCCCCGACAAAGTTTCATAATGAAGTTTCGTCCACAATACGACGAGGTCAAACACACACACACACACACACACCACAACCACCTGGTGACTCTCCTCGGGAGGAAAACACTGTGGACTATCTCAGGATGTTTGAGATGGGTACTTATCCTTGGCATTATTACAGCATTTCATCTCACATGGTTAAAAGTAATATTTGCTTCTCAATATATTACAAAATGTGATGAAAAAATGTACTTAATCTGTCATGTGTATACACATTTTTTGTGTATAAAAATATACGTTCATTCTCAAAACTATACTGACTCCTGAACATAAGCCTAACTCACCAAAACATTACCAAAATTGATATTCTTCTAAATGTTTCAACATTTACTAAACTACTGCTTCATATTCCCAGAACACGATACGCGTTCACTTCCAAGTTGGGATGTACGTTCGAAACTCAACTCGATGCTTTCAGCAAGCGGAAGACTGGAACCACAATCAATTATTCCACCCACCACACACCGGAAGTCGACCTAGCACACCAATTCAGCGGAGTGGCCCCCGGGGCAACTTTGACACGAAATCCTACCGTGGCACTTCAAGAAAGGGCCATAAAGCATAACCCAGCAACCTCCACTCGAGTGGTCAGATATTAGTCCTGGGAAGTCATATGTCCCCTTGTGGCCCAATGTCACATATTTCAGCTACAAGAGAAAACGTTAAAACGTTGAGGTCAATTAGTAATATATATATATATTATATATATATATTATATATATATATATATATATATATATAGAGAGAGAGAGAGAGAGAGAGAGAGAGAGAGAGAGAGAGGAGAGAGAGAGAGAGAGAGAGATTGGTTGTAGTTTTTTTAATAAAGTTTAGATTGTAACCCCAAGCACTGGGGCACAAGGCCATTGGAAGAGAGAGAGAGAAGAAGAGAGAGAGAGAAGAGAGAGATGAGAGAGAGAGAGAGAGAGAGTGGTTGGTAGTTGGTTTTATAAAGTTTAGATGTAACACCAAGCACTGGGGCAGCAAAGGCCATTGAGAGAGAGAGAGAGAGAGAGAGAGAGAGAGAGAGAGAGAGAGAGAGAGAGAGAGAGAGAGAGAGCAATCCGACTGACGAAATGTATACACATGATGACTCCATTACGGTTCTTGCAAGTGTAGATGACGCAACAATTTTCGCCTATCTAAATGCGCCTGTGCGACACAATACCGGTCCCTTCGAAAGCTTACCTTTACTGTGAAGGTCAAGGTCAACATTAGTAACTGAATGGGCGTCGCTGATTGGTGGAAGACGCAGGTCAAATAAGTTTCTTGAACTTTTCTTCTCAACGTTATGGCTGCTGAGTTCAAAATTCTGTACACTATCTACAAAACATGAACCTACATTTTTATATAGTGGCCCCCACAAAAGCATACAAAAGTGCCCGCAAACCGAAGGCCAAGCGCTGGGACCTATGAGGTCATTCAGCTCCGGAAGGAAAATTGAAGAGTAAGAGGTTTAAAAGTCGTAACAGATGGAAAACTATCGTAGTTCCACTTTGTTAGAGGGTGGTGGAAATTAAGATGGAAGAGAGAATATGAATAGAAGTACAGTAAAAGGAATGGAAAGGGGTTGCAGCTAGGGACCTTAAGTTATGCCTACTGTGCACTGCGTGAGGTGCACTGAATGCACTACCACCCTAAGGGGTCTCTGACAGCTGAGGACTGATATTAGAAGGCCAAACATAGAGATTAGTACAGCTATGACAAACGTTTTTAATGTCTTCATTACAGCATCAATGAGGAGTTGCACGTTCAAGCGTCCACTACGCATGAAGAATATTAATACGTTTCTCGATGACAGAGGTTAGCAGTTCTTTCGTATCTTCTTTCTTATCATAAATTCTCCTTGAAATTAACTAATAGTTCTAACGTCAACTGAATAAAAGGAGCGCTTGCTTCTAATCATCACCAAAACTTACATAAAATCATTACCTAAGACTTTAGGGAACAGAAAAAGTTACTTTCCGGTTGTGTGTGAGAGAGAGAGAGAGAGAGAGAGAGAGAGAGAGAGAGAGAGAGAGAGAGAGAGAGAGAGAGAGAGAGAGCAAAGTATAACGACCTAGGTTGCAAGGTCACTTGAGCGTTATGCGCTTTATTCTTTATATAATAATAATAATTACCATCGACCAGCACTTTTCCACACACAGCAGAACGCCATTAATGCCTCTCCTCTACCATTCCCCACAACGATTATCCTTAAGCCCATTAGCTACTAATGAAGGCCACTCTGACATGACATTCGTCTTAATTTCCTTATTCACGCTGCAAACTACTCCGACGAGTACTTAACATAATGGGAGACAATCTCATCAAAAGATTCTGTAAAAAAAACCTATATCGTGACACCGTAACCAAAAGCTTGTTGGTTTTGTTTGTTTGTTTGTATAGTATTTACACGTTGCATGGAACACCAGTGGTTTTATTCAGCAACGGGACCAACGGCTTTACCTGACTCCGAACCACGTCGAGAGTGAACTTCTATCACCAGATATACACATCTCTGACAACCCCCCCCCCCCCCCCAATGAAGGCCCGATAATCGAACTCGCGGCCAAAGAGGTGGCAGGCCAAGACCAAACCGACCACGCCATTGAGGAGCTTCCGTAACCACAGGCCAAATCATGCTACCATTGAAAAAAATCATTACTCTTTAAGCAAGGGAGTATATCTATCGTCGACGTATGTCCGATATAAAAACACCAAAACCTCAAAAGATATTTCTGCCTACGCGAAGGTCATCCAATCAATAGAAACGTGATTATTGTGGGAGGAAAAAGATGGATGGAACAATACATCAGTCACATCACTCACCTGGCAAGTCGCAATTAAGTCGACCCTGCGCAATATCCTCTGATTTATATACGGAATGTAAGTACGTCCACGGACATTAAGAAAGCCCTTACACTTTATCAATAATTACGGACAGAGTAGCTACCACTTCTTATATATGTCACAAAGGGCAAACAATTCTCCATACCATAAATCACGAATATATCATTATATATCTTGTACGGGTCACATGGACTTATTCAACATCAACTTTCCAGTTCAAGTGTAAACAAAGAATACTACCACGGCACTGCGAGATTCGCCACATGAAAAATTAACCAACTATCTGAATATTGTGGAGTCGAAAAAGTACAAAAAAAAAAAAAAACCATGCTTCGACCAACCCGTACCCAATGGTGGCAAATAAAGCGTATCACTGTTGACTTGGCAAACTGCAGACATCAACACTACCAAGACCATGACTTTCATCGGAGTCCAGACTACCCACTATCACGGATACGTAGCAGATAAGAAATTTATATTCCCATGACGTAAGTACCTGTAACATCACAGGTGCAATTCTAAGTGTACTTTGTCCTTGAGAAGTGTTGCGTGCTCCGTAAAGACAGCTGTAAAGGAGCATGAGTTGGTAAAAAATGTCATCTGTCTTCGATGTGTATTCATATGTACGTACGTATGTACGTACTTCCTAAAACACCAGCCACGTTAAGTAGGGTGATATAACCTAGTGACGCCTAAACTAATCTATAGATTTGGAGATCTGGCGATAAGATATGGTAACATTCTAGAATATGCTATCGAAGCAGTCTCTTTCCCTCATAAAATCGAACGACGATACGAATGAGAGAGAGAGAGAGAGAGAGAGAGAGAGAGAGAGAGAGAGAGAGAGAGAGAATGACGTCGAAGAAGCTTCTGGATCAATGAAGCGATAAAATACATGACGTGTACTGGGAGTTGACGATGACGCTGGTAAATTCAATAAACAGAACTAGGTAATAAAAATCATTCACAATATCTATAAGAAAAAGTTAACCATTTGTGCAAGCAACACTGTAACAAGTTGCAAAGAATCTTTAAAAAAATGATTGCAACACGTTAACGAGTTGCAGAACATCTTAAAAGAACAAACCATTTGTATGCAACATGTTATAATGTTGCAAACAATCCAAGCAATCTTAAAAAAGGATAACCATCAGTGTATCCGACACATTAACAACATCTTGCAACCTTCTTAAAAATAATTCAACAAGGCGCTAACAAACACCTCCAGCAAACCCCCCCTACCCCCCAAAAAGTAGCGTAACCTTCAGCTCTGAAGGCAACGGGACCGAGGTCCTCATAAGACTGCTACACCCCACAACATACCCAACATGATGCAACACATGGCCATGAATAAATAATCAACCCAGTGGGTCCTCTGAGGAATGGGTCTGCAACTGGGGAGAGGAGCAAGGTATTTCATTTCAATCAAGGTATAAGTTGCAGGTTAAGACATCTTGTTTGTTTGTTTTGTTTGTATGTTTTTTTTACGTTACACGGAACCGG
>NC_061089.1:72077583-72117651 GCF_015104395.2 Macrobrachium nipponense
GATTCTTCCCAGCGACTCCCTTGTAACCCGACGACATCTGTGCTCAGCGGATGTGAAGCATTACACCCTATCAAGAAAAGCAATTCATTCCTGGAGTGATCACAATACACTTACTGAGCAGTAACGATTCTCTGCGTGCACATGACTGGGCTTGAGAGAGAGAGAGAGAGAGAGAGAGAGAGAGAGAGAGAGAGAGAGAGAGAGAGAATCAACCATACACACACCATAGAATATCACAGTGATGCACATTTTTGAGAGATACAAGGATTTGGATGTCTCAAAGAGAGAGAGAAATAATCAAACATACACGCACACACCATAGAATATCACAGTACGCGCACACGTGTGTGAGAGAGAGAGAGAGAGAGAGAGAGAGAGAGAGAGAGAGAGAGAGAGAGAGAGAGAGAGAGAGAAATTGTCTGACTGAATCAACCCCAGGGAGGATAATTTTCCACATCTTTTATTACTCACCATAACCCTCCAATGACGTTTTAATGCCAAAAATTGGACGTTCCCATAAAACACCTGCCGCTGGTCCAAGTTCCCACTTCAGAGTATGAAGGCAGAAGTGCAGGAGCCAAGGAAATTATCAATAAAGCCCCCCCCCCCCCCCCCCCCCCCCCCCCCCCCCCCACACACACACACACACACACAAAAAAAAGCAGGTACTATTATACTTGGGCCAAGCCAAGGCTAACTGTATGACATGGGATTACACATTACGTTGGCCCATGAACTAAAAATAAAACGAAATTTTCATAATCCCGAGGATGTCGAGCAATTGGAACTTCTTCAGAAGTTCAAGGGAAGATGTAAAAGCCCTGGCACCCTAATACATTTTATCTATTTGTTAGTTATTGTTGTTGTTTTTTTTTAATTGCCAAAAATATTATTACTGTAATAACTATGAGGTATTTTTACTAATTGGTCGATTTTAATTTGAGGAAAAGATACAGTGATCATCTTTACTATACAAAGAAAACTCATAGGTTCTGAGAGAGAGAGAGAGAGAGAGAGAGAGAGAGAGAGAGAGAGAGAGAGAGAGAGAGAGAGAGAGAGAGAGCACTTTCCTTTTATAATGACACATTCGTATGACTGCGGGACAGCCGGTAGCTCAGAATTTGATGGTTACGACCAAGTGAGTTTCTCTCAGACAACAGTTGCTTCAAATACCGTATTTGCAAAGGAAAGCCATGCTATGCTAAGCTATGCTATGCACTCTCTCTCTCTCCCCGCGCAGACTCAACAAGTATCAATCATCATAGGTTAAAAAGTATGAAGTCAATTTCCCTCACTGCTAAAGAAAAAAAAAAATGAAAAAAAATACTCTGCTTCATATATACTTCAAGTTTTTCCTTGAATCTCA
This sequence comes from Macrobrachium nipponense, assembly GCF_015104395.2. Classification (NCBI taxonomy): domain Eukaryota; kingdom Metazoa; phylum Arthropoda; class Malacostraca; order Decapoda; family Palaemonidae; genus Macrobrachium; species Macrobrachium nipponense. The sequence continues at coordinate 72,078,950 of NC_061089.1, forward strand.
TGATTGGAGTTCGCGAACTAAGGACTTTTTTTTTTGGGGGGGAGGGGGGTGTGTCTCCGATGACCCCCAATAACTTTTTTACACAAGAGAGAGAGAGAGAGAGAGAGAGAGAGAGAGAGAGAGAGAGAGAGAGAGAGAGAGAGAGAGAGTTAGTTTTGGCCATCAATGTTACGCTTTGTCAGGACAAGATTTCAACTTTTCTCGGAAAATTTATAAGGACAACAATCATCAGACGCAACTTTCTCTGTCTAATGATCTCATGATTATATATATAAACATCTCCTAACTCCTTGTGGATATACCGTAAGATGACCCTGAAGCACACACTGCGCGCTTTTCAAGTTAACAAATTATCATAAAACCCGAACAATCTCCTTTTCCATACCAAATACTCAGGGTTAATAGATCCGTAACAATTCCAGTGGCCCTCCTCTTTTTTTCTTTTTTTTATTTATTCCAGTGGTCCTTTCTTTTCCTTAAATTCCAGTGGCCCTTTTTTTATTCCAGTGGCCTTATTTTTTTTTTATTCCAGTGGCCTTATTTTTTTTTATTCCAGTCCGCCTTATTTTTTTTTTATTCCAGTGGCCCTCTTTTTTGTTTTTATTCCAGTGGCCTTCTTTTGTTTTGTTTTTATTCCAGTGGCCCTCTTTTACTTTAAATTCCAGTGGCCATTTTTTATATCGATAAAAATCTGACAAACGATAGAACAACCTGTCTTTAAAAAAAAAATTTCTTTTTAAATGTTAAAAAAAAATGCTTTTGAAGGACCAATTCCGCATCATAAGAACATCTTGAATCTTGATATATATACCCTGCGAGGGCGAACGAGTACAAACACCGCCGCATCCCCTCATCAAAACCTAGATTAAAAGCAACACTGCTTTGTAGAATTTCATATAAAGGTCGCGACGGCGTCACTCCTGACAATCAACTGAGAGAGAGAGAGAGAGAGAGAGAGAGAGAGAGAGAGAGAGAGAGAGAGAGAGAGAGAGAGAGAGAGCGCCTCGACAACATTAGAGCAAAGCACCGAACGAATAAAGACATTCTATATAGGTTGTTTGTTGTTTGAGATTAAGCTGGCCTTATGCCAGCACGGGCCCTTGCTCCTAGAGCAGCCCGTGGACCTATAGATTTATATATAAATTCTTTACGAGCGTCTACCCGAGACAATGACGACTTACCGCATTTCATAATCATAAACGAATTATATATATACATACACATACATAATTATATAATAAATATATTTACTTTTATATATAAACAATTTATATAATGCATCCCGAGCGTAAGGAGGACACACAAATAAATGCACATTTATGTACAAACAGGTCATATGCAAGACAAGCTTTACCTCCTCTACCCAGAACCGGTCAGCGCTGGTTGGTTCAAGACGTAGAATGGGATCTTAAGAGAGAGAGAGAGAGGGAGAGAGAAAAAAGAAGCCAATACATTATTCACGAGCGGATTAATCGATTCCAGGATACCGAAAACACCCACAAACCGCGCAAGTCATTTCGTGGATTACTGTTTTTTTTATATATATATTACTTTTCTTGTTTAATACGCGAGTGGTTTTAACACTTTTCGTGGGATAACAAAAATATTCAACATGAAGTTTGGTCTTTTTATAAAAAGGCTACCCTACTAAACTTGGTTTCACTTTTATCATACAATGAATAATCGATCTATTCTTCATTCCATTCGTTACATATATTTCACCATACAATGAAATCAACGATGTATTGTTTATACATAGGATCCATGGTGGGTGATACGAAAAATGCATTTTAAAATTTATGCGGATTAGGATGCTCCATTACCACTAAAAATATTCTACACAGCAGAAAATCAAACCTAAATAATATGAATCAACAAAATATTTTAACTTACCACTATACACTTTTATTGTAATAAAGTGTATAGATATTCTACAAATCAACAGGAAATGAAACCTTCCCAACATAAATCAACAATAGTGCTAACTCAGCTCTATACACATTGCTGATTCCAAGACCGTACAATATATCCCCGGACCGGTTAGAAACGGACGGAAGGGGGCGGGATGGAGGGGGATGGGGGGTTAACCAACACATACAGGAAGCGGCCAAGAGGGGGCGGGGGGAGGGGTGAGGGGGATAGGGGGAAGTGGGAGTAGGGGGGGGGTGGGGGGGGAGGTAAGAGGCAAAGCCGCTACACAATCAGCTGATGTGTTTATGTAGTGATGACTCATCACTATAACCAGTCTGCGACGAACACATTTCCTCTCTCTCTCTCTCTCTCTCTCTCTCTCTCTCTCTCTCTCTCTCTCTCTCCAAGAGACAGAAGGATCTTGTTCCAGAAAAATCAGAAAGTGGAAAAAAGGTCTTGCAAAAGAAAAAAATGCATGGAAAGTTATAGAACTAAAAAGTAAGATAGAAAATGCAGAACAAAAGATTATACAATCAAAAGAAAATGAAAAACGGGACTTGGAAGAAAAAACCCTATTAAATATCAAGCAAAACCCCAAACTATTATACTCATATACGAAGAAGATGAATAAAAGAAGAATAGAAATGGGGGGGGAGGCCCTCTGAGAATTGAAGGGAGATTAACGAATGAAAAAAAGAAAGAAATTTGCAAACATACTGGCAGAATCGATATGAAGAGAGAATTCACCCCTAGAATAGATAATGAAGATAATGATATAGAAGTAAGGGACGAAAATAGTGAATATTTACTGACATAGAAATTAATGAAGCTGATATTGTGCAGGCAATTAATGAAATTAAAAATGGAGCTGCTGCAGGGCCGGTATGGAGTCCCTGCTATTTTGTTAAAGAAAGTAGTTCATTCTATCGCAAGCCACTTGCAATATTATTAAAAGACAAAGTGTAGATACAGGCAAGATTTATGATGTAGCACAAGAATTAGCATATATCACCCTACTTTCAAAAGTGGATCAAGACTAGAGACAAGTAATTATAGGCCTGTGAGTCTAACATCACATATTATGAAAGTGTATGAAAGGGTAATGAAGAAAAATATTATGAAACATAATAATAAAAAATAATTTGTTTAATATAGGACAACCACGGTTTCCGTACCCGGAAAAAGTACACAAAACCCAACTGTTAGTCCACCGTGAGAACATATTCAAAAATATGAAAAGCGGAAATGAAACAGATGTGGTTTATCTAGACTTTGCAAAAGCTTTTGACAAAGTAGACCATAATATATTAGCAAAGAAAATTAGAAAAAACACAATATCGTAGATAAAGTAGGAAGATGGTTAAAGAATTTTTACACAACAGAAAACAGATAGTTATTGCAAACGATGAGAAATCGGATGAAACCAAGGTAATATCCGGTGTGCCACAAGGTACGGTGCTAGCTGCAATATTGTGTATTATGATTGAAAGACATAGACAGTAATGTTAAGGATTCGGTAGTGAGTAGTTTTCGCTGATGACACAAGAATAAGTAGAGAAATTACTTGTGATGAAGATAGGAACGCTCTACAAAGAGACCTTAACAAAGTATATGATTGGGCAGAGGTAAATAGGATGGTATTTAACTCTGATAAATTTGAATCAATAAATATTTATGGAGACAGAGAAGGAAAGCTATATGCATATAGGGGACCTAATAATGAGACAATCACAAATAAGGAAGCAGTTAAAGACCTTGGTGTGATGATGAATAGGAACATGTTATGCAATGATCAAATAGCCATTCTGTTGGCAAAATGTAAAGCAAAAATGGGAATGTTGTTACGGCACTTCAAAACAAGAAAAGCTGAACACATGATTATGCTTTATAAAACATATGTTCGTAGTCCACTTGAATATTGCAATATGATATGGTACCCACACTATCAAAAGGATATTGCACAAATAGAGTGTGTACAAAGGTCCTTTACAGCTAGAATAGAAGAAGTTAAGGACCTAGACTACTGGGAAAGACTACAATCCTTAAAATTATATAGTCTAGAAAGGAGAAGAGAACGCTACATGATAATTCAGGCATGGAAACAGATAGAAGGAATAACAGAAAATATCATGGAACTAAAAATATCAGAAAGAGCAAGCAGAGGTAGATTAATAGTGCCCAAAACAAATATTACCAGGAAAAATAAGGAAGAAAAACACACAGAAACATTAATCCACTACGCACCAGCATCGATAATGCAGCGTCTATTCAATGCGTTGCCAGCTCATCTGAGGAATATATCAGGAGTGAGCGTAGATGTGTTTAAGAATAAGCTCGACAAATATCTAAACTGCATCCCAGACCATCCAAGATTGGAAGATGCAAAATATACCGGAAGATGTACTAGCAACTCTCTGGTAGACATTAGAGGCGCCTCACACTGAGGGACCTGGGGCAACCCGAACGAACTGTAAGGTAAGGTAAGGTAAGGTAAGGTCCGGTTTTATCACACTCCTTCCTATGAAATCACACTGCCACAACAGTAGACTTCTTTGTTTATGTCTCGGCTAAATTCAATGCTATTTAGTGAAATTCATATCCTGAAGAGAGTGAAGATGTCATTAGACAGAAAACAAGTATAAATCACATTCATCCAACCTCTTCTATAAAATAACTGGTGTTATTTTTCATACTGTTTGTTTGTATGGTGTTTTCACGTTGCATGGAACCAGTGGTTATTCAGCAACGGGACCAACGGCTTTACGTGACTTCCGAACCACGTCGAGAGTGAACTTCTATCACCAGAAATACACATCTCTCATTCCTCCATGGAATGACCGAGAATCGAATTCGCGGCCACCGAGGTGGCACGCAAACACCATACCGACCACGCCACCGAGGAGCTTTATTTTCCATGTTGCATGTCACTTCTAACACTTGTGCTCGTTAGTACAGATGTATGCATGCAAAAATGTGGATGCAAACCAATGTCATACATAAAAACAATGACCATTTCATGGGCCCGTGTTTGTAAAACGTCTCAAAAAAAATTATTTCCATTTCTAAACAATGAAAAAAATGCTTCTAGAGTAGCTGGTTTCCATGTAACAGTTCTGATGCTTAGGGAAAGAAAAAACTTCAAGATAACAGGTTGGTGTCTAAACAAAATCTAAGACGCAATGAAACTCCGGTTGAAAAAAAAAACCCTCCCAACGCACTGAGCGAGATTACAATACGCCACACGAAAATCGAGCTGCTTCAACTTCAGTCATCTCGTACTTCTAACCATGACAGCAATTAAGTTACGGAAGATAACCTCTTCAAAAAAAAAAAAAAAAAAAAAAAAAAAAAAAAAAAAAAAAAAAAAAAAAAAAAAAAAAAAAAAAAAAAAAAAAAAAAAAAAAAAAAAAAAACAAAAAAAAAAAAAAAAAAAAAAAAAAAAAAAACACATCCGTCCGTCACGCGTATACACAGTAACGTCCGGGGGCAATCGTCAGATACGTCAACGGGAGCAACCACCACCAACAGTTCTGTTGAATCATCAGATCCGTCAGCGCCATCATGAGCATTCCTCATCTCAACAGAGCACGACAGCAGCAGGCATCACGTTTAAAAGACAATCTGTGTCCCACGGAATTCCTGAAGGTGTGATTATTATGAGTCACACCATGGGACAAATAAGTTGTGTGAAGTGATTTTTAAGTGGTTTGGGTTCCCCCCAACGGAGTGGAAATAAGAGCGAAACAAATAGATGAGCCAGACTTGATGCTCAACCCAAATCAATAAATTTTTCTACTGACACCACACACCACCACCAACAGCAGCAGCAGGAGCAGCCAGCCTCAACGAAGCTCAGATGCTCTACACTCCCAAGGAAAACATATTTCTCCCAAGTACCAGAATTTCTCTAAGCTTCAAATAGAAGAAACAAGAGCTGAGACCTATAAGGTCATTCAGCGCTGATATTGAAATAGACAGTAAAAAGGTTAAAAAGGTGTAACTGAGGAAAACCTTGAAGCAGTTGCACTATGAATCGACTGTTAGAAGAGGGTGGAGAGTAAGAAGAAAGTAGGATCATGAACGGAGGTACAGTAATAGGAATGAAAGGGGGTTTCAGTTGGGGGCCGAAGGGCTGAGCTGCAAAGATCCTTAAGTAATGCCTACAGTGCACCGCATAACATGCACTGACAGCACTATCTCCATCACGGGGCTAAGCTTCAAATCAATCGTAAACTGGTAAATCAAATAAACTAGGCACCAAATATACAAGGACCATGGACACATTTTGAAAAAAAATTAGGCACCACATATACAAGGTCATACTTAAAAAAAATAGGCACCACATATACAAGGGCATACTTAAAAAATAAGCACCACATATACAAGGGCATACTTAAAAAAAATAGGCACCACATATACAAGGGCATTCTTAAAAAATATATGCACTACATACACAAGGACATGATTAAAAAATTTGACACCACATACAAGGGCATACTCTAAAAAAAATTAGGCACCACATACAAGGGCATACTTGAAAAAAATTAGGCACCACATACAAGGACATACTTCATAACCCTGTGTTGAAGGTTATGAAAATGACTCATAAAAACGGGACATTCTCTAAAGATCACGGGGCTCAATGCGGCGAGTGGTGCGTGTCAGCTTTCCCATTCTCTGGCCAATCCAGGCGAGATCCGCCCAACATTAAACGAAGGAAGAAAAAGTCCCCGAAATTACCGACAATGAAATTATTCTGTGTATGAACGAACCAAATATTCAACCGTAGATATGAAAAAGACTATTACCCAATAAAATTGAATTTTAAAAATAGTACGCGGAAGACTGCCTATCCATAAACTGCTAAGTATACAAATATGGAATGCAATAGGACATCCATATTACTAAGTCACCTAACTTCTAACATCATGTCCAAGAACATCAAAGTACAAGAAATAATTCTATATTTCACAAAGGACGAGACATGAATCAGAGACAAACAAGTTTTCCCACGACCAACGACAATAATCTAAGACAAATCCAGACCAGCCAGAGAACGAACAAAGAGGATACCATACACAGAAACGCCTTACCTTCATTTTCCAAGAAATATAAGTCATGTTTATCAAGAAAACCATTAGCAGGGTAAGAATTCACAACCCTAGTGTTTAGGAGGAAGAGACAGGGAATGCCAAATCCCTATATATGTATTTGTGGGAAGCCACAATTCACGTGCTACAGGGACGGTTGTAGAGGATGAACGGATGACATTTAGCTTTAAGAGGAAAATGAGAGGAGAGGCTGAGAAAGGTGATGCTCAACTCGACGAACAGATCGAAATAATTAATACATCGGTGACCGGTGACATTTATCTTTCTACGGCCATGATACGGCTGAGAGAAGAGAGGGTGAGCCTACGATTAACACATACACAATTTCTCGTATTCATTTAAGGCATTTACGATAAAATGTACACAAACCTGATGTGAAAGGATTAATCTCAATTGCTCAATACAGACAATCACTCTACCATGACCAGATACAAAACTCATATAGTAAAACATTTTAAATGATTACAAAGTACAATAAGCTACCCATAACAACACATACCCACTTAAATGGCTGACCTTCCGTTAAACTTCTAACAATCCTCAAGTCCACATTATGCTGCCTTAATTTGCAATTAGCTAATACTACATTAACTTTGTACGTAACAAGCCTGTAGAATATATCAATATTAAAAAAAACCGTTTCTCAGCCCAATTAGTCAAGACTACATTTACTTTGCTTTTAAATAAAAAATATGTAGAATATATAAATATTTAAAAAAATCAGTTTCTCAGCCAACCTGGACAACTTGTATATGAGTCCTATGACTTGCAGATTCAACCCTCAATTCATTGCACATCTGCAAATGTAATATACTTTCAAAGCTACGAGTTTCTGTCCCCAGACTCATGTACGATTCAAGTTAATACCGTCCATACATTATTCATGCTCCCGACCCGTCATTTTATAAGTCTTCTAATCGAAACAACGCAAAGAGTTCCCGCAAATAGGATGTCAACTGCATGAATGCGAGGACGTGGATTGAAGTCGTTGGAGTCATGCAGTTTCTTATTGATTTCAACGCCTGTCGTCCACAACGCCACCCCTATGGCGAAGTGTGCGAGGAAGCGAGGGCTTCCCCATCCAGTCACCAGGTTACATCATATTCTGAAAGCTTACTTCGTCATTACAGGGCCAAAAATGAAGGCTGACACATCGTGAGTTCAAAAGTACTATGGTCCGTTGATGAACTTTGCCTCTTCCAACATTTCTAGGTAAACATTCAACTTTTTTTTTTCCGCTACCTGTATGGAGAAAATTTATCATGTGATTTTGTAAAAACCTATAGGACAAAGTTATCTACAGGTGAAAGCTGCCTAAGAAATTTTAATATAAAATTTAGGCTAAATGTCAAGCGCTTGGGCCTATGAGGTCATTCGGCGCTGAAAGGGAAACTGAAAGTAAAGGCGGTTTGATAAAAGGTGTAACAGGAGGAAAACCTCATAGCAGTTGCGTTATGAAACGATTATTAAGAGGGGGAAAAATAACTGGCAGAAAGAATATGATAGGAGATACAGCAGAAGAAATGAAAGGGGTTGCAACCAGGGGCTATAGGGACGCTCCCAAATACTAATGCCTACAGTGCACCGACGGGATGAAAGAAGGCTTTAATACAACTAAATACATATTGCTATCCAGTCTTAGACGTCTTGGGTTACCCATCAAGCCACCCCTTCCCACATTTACTAAAGGAAAATAGCTCCTATTTCAACTGCTATCCTTTGCTTTGCTTCCGTAAGTGGAATAAGAGAGAATAAACGGTCTGCTCTCATACATTTCTAAAAGAGAATAAACGGTCTGCTCTCATACATTTCTAATGGGCAGAAATCCTTTTAACCAACCTCCGATATCGAATCAAACTGACTTGAAAGGAAAACTGTTCGACAAGGTTAATATTACAAATATATTCATAAAACAAAACGCTGTCTGATTAGGTAACAATATTTACTACAACCTCTTATAATTTATTGATTAACCTTAGCTGATTCTCACTACATAACAACAACATCCAAACCAAGACTGACTTGAAGAGTAAACAAAAATACACCCCATTAACAGACTAAAAAAGAAAAGAAATAAAAAAAAGAAACAAAAATCTGCAATCGGAGCCACTTAATGGTCGAGACACGACATGCTGACAGAACGCTTCCCAGACGCAGAAGTGTGTTTACAAACAAAGGTGAAGCAACTGGGATTGTGTATCCACGGCTGTAACATGAGTGGGTTACGGTTACGTCATCGAGAGAGAGAGAGAGAGAGTACGTATTACAGATTCACACCGATGAACAAAGAGAAAGACTGCAAACCTTTGGCAATGTTTTCGTATGACGTAGTAAGCGCTTAGGTGCGAACACCACCTCGAGTTTCCTCCAATCGGTGGCCGGTCATGGAGTCAATACCATCAACTCAAAAATTACGACGCACATCTTACGCAATGCTGACGAAATTAGTACCATGTGCAGGTACTATTAATGACCTATACACCTGTACTCGAGTCCAATCCAAAAACATCTGTATGACGGCCGTGACAGTGGATATCTACACGTATCAGAAAATGTCATTTCGTTACAGATTTACAGATTTCCTTTTTTAGCGGTTTGAGGAGTTAGCTTTGTTTGGTACTTCCGAAGAAAATCTTGAAAACTGGCCCTTTGTTAGTTCCTTTGATTTCAACTGACGAAGAAATTATTGAAACTGACCCTTTGTTAGCTAATATGTTTTCGATTTATGAAGAAATTCTTGAAAACTGACCCTTCGTTAGCTGCTTCAGGAGTCAGCTATTTTGCTACTGTTGGAGACATTGATTTTTTACTCAGCCTCGTTAACGACGAATATACTCTCTTGGTTGCGACTCTCAACGGGAAATGGTTCAACAAATTCTAAAGGATGTTTACGGAGTATACAACTCGGGCCTCTGTAAACACTCAAGGCAGTTACGCCTGAACAATGAAAGTAGCCAAAGCCTGTCAACGCATAAATTCTAAAAGCATGCGTACTATTATAACTTGGGAAGTTACGCCAATTTAAGGAAGTCACTCACCATAAGGGTTAAATACAACGTTTGAGGACACTAAACCAATACCAAGTCGTACCTATAAAAATAAAATAATAAATAAATATATAAATAAATAAAGCCGTACGCATAAAAAGTCAAGTCGTTAACTATAAAATAAAAAAAAGAAGTCGCACCTATAAAAAAATTAAAATAGAGCCATACGCATAAAAAAAGTTAAGCCGTAACTATTGAAAAAAAAAAGTATCTTCGTATTAACAAAACAAAACAAAAATCCCGTCTTGTTTGTACAAAGAAACGACACGAAAAACGCTAAGATAATTATCGACGGCATTCGTGTTCCTCGTACTTTTAAGTGCGTACCCTTTTCGGTTTTAAAATAATTCTGCCAGGAACAAAGAGGTCCTCTCTCAAGTTCACAAAAGACGTACCAGAAACGTTCCCCCTTCTCTCCCGTTTCTACAGCCTCGTACCTTATCTCTCTTCGTACCTGTGACGTTCCCCATCTCTCTCTCTCTCTCGACGGGATGCTGCAGAGGAGGCTCTTCTTACTCTCGCCCTCAACGTCGTGGAGGGATGGTTCTGGAACCGTGCGAGGGGACGATGAGCGGCCGTTCTCTAAAAAGCAGCAGTACGAGAGAGAGAGAGAGAGAGAGAGAGAGAGGAGAGACAGAGATAAGAGAGAGAGACTCAAACCCAGACTTATTAATCATTAATCAGCCAAATTGTTTTCCATCAAAACAGGACGACCTCGTGATTAAGACTGACTCTCCTCTCTCTCTCTCTCTCTCAAGCAAAGTAATTCCATAATCTAGGCCGATGACTCTGGAGGTGTCAACTACAAGTTTTCAGTCAATCATTAAAAGCTGCCCCCCCCCTCCCCCTACAACCCCTTTTCCAAATCAGACGTTATCACCCGAGTCTCCCAATGATGACGTCACGCACGCCTTCCCTGTGAGTCGTCGGGAGGCCTAATCGATCTCCCCCATTCCAGGAGCCGATGTTTTCGATCGGTTTTCCCCTTCCCTCTTAAAACAGAAAATGGACGAGGTTTTTATAGGCCGAGGCAACCATAAAAATACTCGTTCGCTCCGGAGGACGACAAACATGACCGGGGGGAGATAATAAAGCAAGTAGGTTAAGCCTTCCCCCCCTAAACCCCCCCCCCCAAAAAAAACCCCCCCCCAAAAAAAAATGCATTCTAGTATACTGAAGTCTTCCTGTCTCAAATGTATACATCACATGAATTTTCTTTCTACGACGACTTAACGATAAAACTGACGAGTAATGCCTTGATCTCCGTGGCTTCTGCACAACTCTTAAAAAGACATCTTATCTCTGGTGAAATGAACTAATCCCCTGAATGAGTTCCCAGACACACGCCTCAGTTACAACATTACACACACACCACACCTTGAATCTTGAATGGCAGGCATGCCAGCGTAACCGTAAGTTATGCTACGACTCGGCAACGTCAATGAAAATTACCCTGATGGGTAAAACATCAAGTGAAGATTTTAAAGAAGAGTGAATAACCATATGTTCAACAGCTAAAACTTTATACAATTACATATATGTATATATATGTGTATATATATGTATATATATATATATATATATATATATAGTCTCAGTAATTGGGCGGCTACTTGGAAATCTTAACTTGATGATAAATATATATATATATATAGATCTTCATATCTATATATATATATATATATATGTGTGTGTGTGTGTGTGTGTGTGTGTACTGTGATTGCAATTAACATATATAATGTCAGAGTGAGGTAGGACTGTTTATCAGAAATTATTTTTTTTAAAATAAATCTTGGATAGAGATAAAGAACTCCTTAACTTCTAGTCTGCACATTCGTCAGTTATCGACTCTACCAAAAGCTCGCTCGTAAAACATACAAATATCATATAACATAAAACGTGTGTGTGTGTGTGTGTGTGTGTAACACGCTGGGAAAATGCTACGGGATTGTGTCACAGCTGGGCTACCGTGGACACCAGATGAGATGAGGAGTTCTAGAAGACGCAGACCTACTTCGATAAGAACTACGAGAAGGAAGGAAGGAAGGCTGGAGAGAGAGAGAGAGAGAGAGAGAGAGAGAGAGAGAGAGAGAGAGAGAGAGAGAGAGAGAGAGAGAGAGAGAGAGAGATGAGATTTATGCTAGATAAACCACAGGAAAGACCTAAGAGGCGGAAGCTCCTCCCAGAGGTCATTTGCGCTACGCGACGTTGGAGGTGGTGATGTCGAGAGAGAGAGAGAGAGAGAGAGAGAGAGAGAGAGAGAGAGAGAGAGAGAGAGATTAGTATGTCTCAAAGACATAATTAATCAGCCAAATCGTTTTCCATCTAAACAGGATAACCTCCTGATTGAGAGAGAGAGAGAGAGACTTCATCCAACGCAGTTTTGAATTACATATACCTCCCTAAAGAACCATTCCCTCAGGGTTGAATGCGATATATAAAATGCTCCTCCGTCACGTGGTTGATAATATCACCTCCAGCTAAGATGCCCAAAACGACGGGGACTCCGCCTATGATGAAGAACCTTAGGCTACTCACTGGGCTTATTTCAAATTAATAACATCCCACCTCATCCCTCGTCCACCGAGGCAGTAAGCATTACCTTAACTAAAAAAAAAAAAAAAAAAAAAAATGAGGGGCCTCTTCCAACGCCACCACCACGCCTCAAAATAAACCAAGTTCACCAAGGCTTAATTTTGTTGTTATAGCACGACACTGCTCCGGTGTTACTACGTAACAACGTCGAACCACTGTGATTTTGGTGAACAATCGGCTCTTAGCTGAGACAGCATTCAACGTATGTTGAAGTACTACCTCGGGGAACTGATATGGGATTCAACTCTATATATATATATATATATATATATATATATATATATATATATAATATATATATCACAACATTCAGATGGATAATCAAAACTCACCACTCACGAACGAGAGAGAGAGAGAGAGAGAGAGAGAGAGAGAGAGAGAGAGATAGAGAAGAGAGAGAGAGAGAGAAATGTACATGTTTATAATATGTATGTATGATGTATGTTGTATGTATGTAGTGTATGTATGTATGTATGTATGTATGTATGTCTGATATGTATGATATATATATATATATATATATATATATATATATATGTATAAATGTAAGTTATCAGGCAAAACAGTGCTTGAAGTCCCTCTCTCTCTCTCTCTGTTCATGGAGTGAGAGGCAGGCACGAAATGCAATCAATGTCAATTGCCACTCATTGCTCTACGGATCAATGGACAGGGATGACTAAATAATAATAACAAAAATAAAAAAAAAAATAAAAAGCCTGGCAGAGTCGAGCAGCCCCTTTACTCTGGCCTACACCCATGGCAAACATAAAACACACTCCAAATTTATATATACACAAATATAAGCAACCAAATATATATGTATAATATATACGTATGACTTGAGGATGAGTTCCTTTGGCAGAACACTTCTGAAACAGTAGTCTTTTGAAAACTTCTACACAATTAGATTACCAGCAGGTTGTCAAACTCCTATATACACAGCAACATTTTACCTGTAAGCAGGACTCTCTCTCTCTCTCTCTCTCTCTCTCTCTCTCTCTCTCTCTCTCTCTCTCTCTCTGGATGATTCTAGTCCTTACACATGATTATCATCACAACCTTTTAGCGACGAATGAAAAAAAAAAAAATTACACCACCTTAAGCAAAAACAACACTTGGCGGACAAAAAGTCACGGCTACTTTTCTTGAGACAGAACACCAGAGGGGAAGTTATTCGATGTCCTTTGACGTCCTTCTTCCGACAGGAAGGAAGGCTGCTCTGGGTGTGGTAGGATCCTAACATTCGAGGGGGGGGGGGGGGGAGGCCAGAGGGTGGGTGGGGTTGACGCAGTGTGCCTGCAGTGGACCTGAAAGACCCTTGGTAAAAAAAAATTTAAAACTGCAGCTGCATTGAATAATGCTTCTTCAGAAATGCAATTCGAGTGAAAATGTCCCACCGAAAAAAAGGGCGACAAATAAAACGACTAACCGACGGGAAGAAAATTCAGCAGCTATATCACGCAACGCGGGAACTGGGGTGAAACAGCGAACTTCCCCTAGTGCCAGCTGCGACACCGCCTGGAGGGAAGATGTACAATGGAAAGTACGTATTTATTGCACCACTTCTGTCTAAAACTCGAAGGGGGTGATGCCCATCCTACTCTGGGAAGCGCCTTTGGACGCTATTCACCAACACGAAGGAACACGTCACAAGGCGAGGACGTCACAGAATAAGAGAAATGTTGGTAACGGCACACAATCGGCCCAGAAGCTACTACGTCTGGCACTAATAATGGAAGTTAACGTTGTCGCGGAGAAAGCTACGTCATCAAACCACACACATCCCGAGCCACCAAGAACTCTCACGATCACGTTCTGCCTCTCAGAACTTGAGGTATCAAGTGTACGGTATGCGTATGCAACCGGGGCCAGTCTAGAATATAGAAAATTCTCCATGTATATCCGGGTAGGCGCCGGGGGAATATCTACGATTCTGTAAACCTTACATATATAACAGATTTCTAATGACCAGCCAGCTTAACACCCAAAATTGTAGGTACACGTACCTCCAACCACCCAACAACGGTTGGCTGATAAATACAGGTAGTATGAGATAAAGCTGTACCGTTGTTCACAAAGAGCTACCGACGCAACTTAGTCTAGTCGTCTCCTCACCGTTCACTCACACTATCGCAACTAAACTGGAGCCTGAATTTTGCCTGAACACGCCGGCCTCTGCCTCTGCGCACCCAGTATCGCTTATAATGCCATTAACAAAGCAATGTGGAACGGAAACGAGTGTACACAGAGTTCCCCAAGTACACGTACCGATGAGCAAGTTCTTACGGTGATGCACTGGCCACATAAAGAAAATATCGGACATAACTGAACAAAACCTAACCCTCAACCAAAATATAACATCATTGGCAACTCTTCTCCAAATGCCGCCGAGTATAGACCACGGGAGTTTTATGCCTATAAATATAACTTGCTATACTGTAAAATAAATCAATGGCTAGAGATGTCCTATGCACAGATACACTTCACTCCGTAAACAAGCCCTAAGGGGAGTGTTGAAACTATTCATAAAAGAAGCCAATTTTTCTTGCAACACTCTGGGTTGACAGCCGGCATCATGACGTACATGAAGGCAGCCGCCACCTCCCTCCTACACGCTTGACGTCACTAACCTACTTCCACAATTTAAGCGATAATTATCAAATGTGAAAAATAACTGATGGCAAACCTCTTATGTGAACAAAAGAGCATTTTTTTATATATTAAAATGCATTTCAAGCAGCAAAACGCAGATGATTTTTGGGGCTATCAAAGAAAACGCATCCAAAGAAAACGTACAGACTCAAAGCATAACTTCAACATTTCTGCTGGGGCGCCCTCAAACTGGGAAATAGTCTACTGTGCAGGTGGGTGGGTTTTTCCAGTCTCTAAACATTCCTTATTAAAACCGGTAAGAGAAATAAACGTACATCTCTTCCATAAAAAACCTTGCCCAAAATAAATTTGTACATAAAATAGCATCTATGACATGTAACCACAATTTTACACCTACAACCTCTGAACATCATTGTCCTGTAAGAGAATATTGCAGCCGACCGGTTTTCCCGTCAAGATATCACTAGCAATAAAGTAGTAAGCTACACTTAAATATCCAATAAATACGTGGCACATTTCACCACTAACATTTCAATCAAACGACATGGATTCACTTACAAGTTTCCTTACCAAAATATAACAAAAGAATTGCATGTAATCTTTCAGGGAGCTAACATCAATGTCTTATGGATGGCATCAATCAACACTAAAGCATCCCATAAGCTTTAAACTGCTACAAAATAAATAACCATGCAATGAGCCAGATGTTACTCTTCAAAAGGGATATATGAGGTTAATAGCAAGATGGATGGTATATAGTCTAAGGACACGTACTTAATTTATCCTGCATTCTCATGTATAATATAACAGGTCTGGTGCTTTATTTCCTCTGTATGTTCGTCCCGTTACAATGAAACTTTACAATGCATGTACTTAATAAATTCAAACAACATGCATGTTCTTATTACATTATATCTGTCTGTAGAGGTGGTATGGAGTTTCTCATCTGTAGAGGTGGTATGGAGCAACACATATAAACCTTCACAGTACTACTAAAATGTGACAATGAACACAATAATGAATGTAAAAGTATAATAAGACAAGTGGTACAAACAAGGAGCATTCATGAAAACAGTATGAATCAGGCACTGAAACAAGTGATCAAGAATTAAAACTTCCAATACATGTAAAAGACAATAAACTTTATTACTTCACCAAAGAGCTTCAAATTAATTTTATTTATGATACAGAATTCAGCACACCTGCTGAAATACTGAACAAGTCAAGCTTAATCATCAGCGGAAGACTGTTAGTAGCACAATTATTAACAGCAAATATACAATAAACTTGCAATGTATATATGGTTGTTATAACACAACCGTATTTTTAGGCAAAATAGGACCTTCTAAATAAGCACAAACGAAGAACCATATTATTTACGTAAAATACATGTGCAAAGACATTCTTATCCAATAAATCTGAAATGTAAAGAGGCCAGATATGGTTCTGCTGAATATGACCTTCCAATATTCCACTGTCGACTTCAAGATTTTACCAGCTTAGCTAATATCTTTGAGAAGGCCATCCCATAGTTTAGAAGAGTGGCTAAACTATTCATCAACGGTAAGACTATAAAGGCCTACATCAAATTAATGTCATAGCCAAATACCTAACCCACTCCAAGTAAAGATCAAGCACCTGAACTACCTTGTCAATGACAACCCAAAAATTGATAAACTATATTCACAAAGAACCAAATATTAAAATGACACAGTGACTACCACCAAACAAGTTTGTAAACCATAAATTTTGGATATATAAACATCCTAAATTCTAGTAACATGAAATTACAAGATGGCATTTACAGAGAAGCATTTTTCCAAGCTATAACAATGGCTACTTCATGCAATATCCTTCTTGCATAAACTAATATGGAACATGACTCAGAAGCTTTTAAAAACAACTAGGAAAGCAATTCTGATAGTGCGCATCTCTTAACAACGAAAATTGGAAGTTACAACACCAGCTATAACAATCACCACAATTGTTGCTTCTGCTTGTTCAAAAGGGGAAGAAATGTGGGAAAGAAATGTACACGTATCTGTAATATGAGAATAATGCTCGGTCTCTTGGGAAATAAAAATTAATGGCTAATTTCTCTTAAAAGTTTGCCATCTTACACAGTTTTAACAAGAAAGAACTGAAAACTGAAATCAACACTGCCACAATCAGAGGAATTAACCATTGCCTTTAACATCGTGAATTCTCCAAGATGAGAGATTTTCTTTACCCTAAAACTACAACTACTATGGCTCCAATGAGTACTACTGTCATGCCATTTAGCATGCCTTTCCTCCTATCTCTCACTAACCCCCTGCCTCAAGAGGCTTCAGTTCCAGAAATTTTATTCCCAATTAGTCATTTTGCCTTGACAAAGATCACACTTCACAGTCAGAGTAGTGCAAGAGATCTCTTCCCCTTGTGTTCCCTGCATAACATTTTCTTTGGAATCCAATTTATGCATTAAGATAGCCTAATAATTAGTGTCTTTTTCTCCATACTGATCATTCTGTGATGCCAGTATACCACAAGGATTCTTTTCATGCTGAGGCAATGAAAGCTGTCTAGACTCTAGAAAGGGTGTGCATAGGTGACCCATACCTCTGAACTAAAAGTCAAGCAAAAGGGGTAAACACTGACCTTTATTTTTGTTTAAATTGTGCTCAGTCAACATCTGACATGGAATTCAGACAACAGCCATATCAATTTAAGTGGCCATATTTTTCAACCAAACCAAAGTTTGTGGATATTCTACTAGTAGTTTATGGACAGACAAACATATGTGAATACATAACTTTCCAATTCTGTAGACAAACATTGTACAAGGTCTCCAAACTTATGATCTGAAGCCTTATCTTCAACAATGTTATCTCAATTGCTCTCTTTAGTCTTGAATTATCATTCTACCTCCAACGTCCAAGAACTTCAATAAACCTAAAGCCAACTGTGGGGGCACTCTGTCATTCAGTGCCAAAGACTGAAAAGATGGAAGGAAGTAGGAACATGTAAAATAGAAGGCTAAAAAGGTGGGTGCAACCAGGGACCAAAGAGACACAGCAAACAAACTTTCAAAATTCCTGCAGGGCATCTTTTTTAAAACTGTTAACTGTATGGTGGTGCCCTTGAAACTGGGATTCACTACCATTCCAGGTAATTTGACCAGATAAATGACCAGGTAAACAAAAAAAAAAACAATGAAGAAATACTGTACAAACTACCATACTAACAAAAAAATATCAAATAAAAATTTTACAATACCTACAGTGTACTGTAATCCAAGTTAGTTTTAACTTCGCTTCAAACCTCATGGCTTAAAATAAAACCAAGAAGGTAGCTCAGTATGAGTATGATTTTGCAGATTGCTGTATATTCCTTGACAAGAAAATACTTGTCAAAAAAATAGGCCCAGATCTATTTGTGTAGAAGGACACAGCCTAAATGGCATCTACACAAACTATCTGCAGTTCTGAAGGATGAAACCTCAAGATTCGCAAAATCAGACTAGCCAAGGTTAGTTTGGCATTTATGAATAATCGCCAATTACAAGACATGCATGGAAACAACCTTCACAGGAAGGTAATGCTTGGATATAGTACAGTACAGTTCCCTACAAATGGTAAACACCATCAGAAATACCTAAATTAAAACCTTGATAAAAGGACCCTCACACAGATAGAAAGGTAGGGACATTGGTCCTTGGACAACTGTCCCCAAGTTACATATCTATGCCTTAATTAAATTACACATGGTGCAGTTCTTCATTGTCATTCGCTCTCTATGATCTAGGCTACTTAAACCACATTGCAAAAGCTCCAGTCCTATCCTTAGGCGTACAGTACAAACTTGAAAGTGAAACTAAGCTAGTTTTAAGCTTAGTTTCACCTACGAGTTTTTACTGTGGGATAAGGGTATTCCTCGGAGAGAGCCTTCATGATCCGGTTCGAGCTGCTAAAACATAGTCATCAAGAACTTCTACCAATGGCCTGGGAGCCTCTAAGGTATGGTATGCATAAACTAGATCATAAACTGGAATATGGTGTAATTTGTACATGGTTTCCCCTAGGTCTTACACCGGACCAACTTTCTGGTGCACTACACATACACCTACAGTCTATCTCAAAAAACACTGGAGAAATAAATATGCAGTTATATATGGGTAAATATATTTACAAATACATTTCTACAGAGCTTTCAGGAATTGAACAGATTCCCAAAAGCTGAGTAGAGATTTATTGTAAATAACATACTGTACCCATAAAACAAATAAATAACTATGGATTTGTTTCTCCACAGAGAAATTTTTTTAAATATAAACATCATCATGACTACATTCACTTGCAAAAGTTTTTCTTTTCATTTACGCTATTCCAGTTCACAGCTTATACTCAATTCTGGACTCATTTTCCTTGAGAGCTGAGGGTTTGTGCTTCCCTTTTTGTATTAGCTCATTTTGGTTGCATTAGTCATTTTTACTGCTTGTTTTTTTTCTTGTGATTTCTTAGTGACGACACAAAACATAGATGTAGTCCACTGCTCCTTCAAAACTCAGAAAGTGTAAGAGAAAATAATGTGTTAGCTATGTCGAATAGTAATCTGCATAGCTTTGTCATGTAATTCCTCCCAAACTTACAACTTGCACTATCAAATTCTTTTATTATCTTAATTAACAAAGAAAACCTCTCCAAGCAAATATTACATGGTTGCTATTACACTAACATTGAAACTGCAAAAAGATTTGACTCAGTCATAAACAGTAACAACAGTCAGTGAATCATCACACTGTTTTTCATGCCATCCTCATTCTAACTGAAGAAGCATATACAGTGGACCATCCGTATTCACACGGGGGATGCATTCCAGACGAAACCCCCCCCCAACACAAAATAGCTAGAATCCGCAAATACTTAGAACCCACAAAAACAGACTAAGAACTGCCTATTTAGTTCAGTCAAACTCAAGAAACACCCACTAAAAATGTTTATACCTGGATTTTTTAATAGTTTTATCACAAAAAGAACATTTAATCATGAAATTTATATGAAAATACAGTAATTTGTGCATATGTCTCAGAGAAATACTGCGAATACGCGAATATTCAGCAAATAACTTGTAGATATGGTCTATAGAGAAATCCATGAATATGTGAGTCAGCGAATACAGGGGGCCCACTGTAATTTTCTTTTATTTGTGGTGCTTAACAGAAAATGCTACACTAGGGGACAAAAGATGAGATCCTTTCAACCGAGTACCATCATAACAATATGTGTAACAATAAACAGACCGACATGGTAAATGCAACATCCTGACTGGGACTGGTGGACTTAAAAATACAAAAAAATTAGTTCTATTTTGCCAGTTTTTCAAATATAATGGCAAAGAGGAAAAAACCTTTTAAACTAATAAATAAAGTTTAACTTGCATGAGTTACTTGATTAATTTTATAATCTACTCGTACACAAGATGATTCAGCATGTGAAAGACAAGTTTCAATGTAGTAATGTCATGCTTTCTTCAAGAAATGACAACTAGTAGCCATGGAAAGTTTAAAACAAGTGAGTTCTTTAAATAAATTACAGTACTCTACTCCAGATGAGAAATGCAACTAATGCTGTTTATTTGCTTTAATAACAACATGAGGCGATTTATATATACAATAATGGTCAATGCTTAACTACTTCTAGTTCACTTTCATTTGAATATCTCTAACTACCAACATCAGAAGTATATATGAGAATTGTAGGATAAACATGTGCAAGAGCTGGTTTCCATAGGAACGATACACAAAAACTAAAGAAGGTTTATTTTAATGATTAGAATAAACAATCATCTGACATCTACATTTCAAATTAGCAATAAATCGCCTTATTGTGTATAAACCTATCATGAAGCTTTATCAATATTGATGTATGCAAGAACTCATGCCTATCACATGATCTGATGCATTTATAAGCAAAAGGACCTGAAGTATTGGCATACAACACTGTACAGTATCCGAATCTAGATATGAGGAGCAATCAAAAGACTTTGTATAACATCCTATTCCAGATAAATAGAAAAATGGATCAGTCACGAGATTTTGCACAGAATCCTAACCTAGATAGTATACATAGATAAGAGGATCACTCCACTTGGAGAGCAGTTAGTTATTCAACTTGCTAAAGTGCTTCACCTACTATAGGTAAACTTTGTGACACCACTAGCATTCCACACATAAGACTACTAAAGCAGCCTGGTTCCTAACACACCAGGAAATTTACTGCCTTTTGTTTATGTTTACGTCTTTTGTTTGTTTATGATATCTACTGTAAAGTTTTTTTTTTAATCTATGGTCGCCATTTGGTTACATTTTTGATGTTTATTCCCACCGGGCCAATACAAAATAAAGCACACATTTCAAATTGCAAATTGGCAGTTATGAACCAGAGGGGTGCAGCAGGAGTCTAGTTTTACCACTGATTCTTATTATCCGAGTGCCTGGGCCTAACCAAACCTAACTCTTGAAATATTCTACCCTCTGCCCTGATGTACAGCATATTCTTTTATACTAGGGCTCCACATACTTTCTTGGTGTGTGTTGTGGGGGGGGGGGGGGGGGGGGTTGGGGGGGGGGGGGGTGGGGGGTTGATTACTGGGCATTACATAATCTTATCTTACCAAGTCCTCTTTGAGTCCATTTTAAAGAACAAAAACTATTTTCATAAAGGCTATTCATGCACTATCTTACCATATGTATACATGGCACAACCCAAGACGACAATTGATCCTAAAATAAGCGCAGCATGGCTGGTCTGATATCCTATCTCTCCTAAGATTCTATATACATAACTCTTTGTCACTCCTTGCCAGTTCAATTTAATATCTTCAGCAAACATTAACTGCTTTTACTCCCTGCTTTCCAATTTCAAAGTACCTATAATACAGTAAGTCCTCGGGTTACGCTGGTACTCAGGACTTACGATGGTTTCGGGTTGGTTACGAACGTGCCCCCATAAAAATAAATAAAAATAAAAAATAATTTTTGCGTCGGTTCCGTCATTACTCGGTTTAGCGTCGTAAGCAAACGTAACAAACCGCGAACTAGTTCCCAGGCGCAACGGCGGAAGAACTAATCGCTTTTGGGGGGGAATAGAGGAGACAGGGCGTCGCTTCGCTACGCTCCAGTCCTCGTTACCATACGCCATTTTGGTTGTTTACACTGCCTCCCTCTCCCTCGGTGGTTCCCTCGTTTTTGTTGTAAATGGTTTTTTGTAACTTTTTGCTTTCTTTGTTATGGTTTCTCCCCAAGCGCCAAGGCGGACTCTTCTGATGGTAGTGCATCGAAGAAAACTGAAAGGCCATCCACCATGGAAATTAAAGTGGAACATTATAAAGGCGATCCGTAGAAGGAGAAACGGCCAACAAACAAACATTGGCCGCTATCGCTTGGCCTTAGCCGATTCGACCGGTTGCTACCATTATCAAAGATAAAGAGGCAGCATCGTTGAACATGTGAAAAGGATCTGCTCCTTATGAAAAGCGACAGTGATAACCCTAAGGACAGCGTAGGTTATCAGCATTCCTCCAGTACTAGAATGTTTCATGCCTCAACTCTAGAATTCATTGCCTCACCTCAAGAATCATCTGCCCCTCAGCATCTCCAGCAACTTCTGGAGGTTCTTTTTCTCTTGCAACTAACCTCCCCCCCCAGTCCTCTCCAGCAGCCGCAGCTTCCTCTCCAGTGTGCGAAGCCAATTCAAACTAATAAAGGAGTAAGGAATTGTTCTCCTCTCGTTTGTTATTGATATGGTATTTACATTAAATCATGTGGTTTTTTATTTTCAAATGTTCCGGACTTACGCTGAAATTCGTTTGTTACGCATGGCATCGTAAAGAACGGTATCAACGTCGTAACTCGAGGACCCCCCGCTGTTACAAACTATATACTAACCTCACATAGAGAAAAGTGCTGTTTCAATTTATTTTTCTTTCAGCTACCATGGCATCTTCCATACCCCTGTACTTAATTCCCAGACACATAACCTAGACCCTAATGAAAATTTCAGCAAAACTGAATGCTAGCCTACTACAACAACCTTTTGGTTTGGTAACTAGTAGTGTAGGTGTAAAATGAGAGCCACCTTTCAGTATCAGCGCTTTGGCGACAAACGAAAAACCAAACAAGACAGTAGGCTATACATTATAAACATAAACACCCCAGCCTCTGGGGATAAATGTAAACAAAAACCAGATACAGTACACTGTATGTCATAAACAGACAGGCTAGCCTCTGGAGATACCTAAACGTAAAAACAAACATGGCACATAGGCTAGCTACCCATATGTACACCAAGCAGACAATCCTCTGGGGATATACGTAAAAACGAGCAATACAATATATATAAAAATAACCCAGCCTTTTGGGATAAACATAAAAAAAAAAAAAGATTGGGTAAATATCGTACTGATAAACAACAGCAATAACTAAATAGGTATTTCTACAGAAGCAGTCCGCATGGACGGCAAGGAACGTAACCGCGTATACGACATCCAGTGTATTTCGCCGTGTTTAGTGCTGGCCCCTAGGGGTTTAATTACAATCGTCCGAATAGATATTACTTAAAATTCTTGTTCAGTAGGTAAAACTCCATAGAAAAACCGCAACTGCCATAGTCTAGGCCGCCGCGGATAAGTACCCTAGATCTACCACTAAATAGCCTACCATGGTAAGCCAAACTAGTTCATCATACCAAATTTTCTTTTCATTAACCTAACCAAAGCTCCTGTCTTTTCAATTATTTCAGTAAGGGTTTGATTACCATTACCCTGGCTATGCCTATACTAATCTGTTTACCTATTAAATTTTGCAGCCTAGGCCTACTACTAGCTAAACCCTCACAGCTACTAATTTCATCCATGCTTGCCTGGCCTAACCTTCCCAACCATCAATAAAAGTATATTTCTACTTGTCCAAGCCACAGAATGGTCAAGAGGCCTACTTGGATAGGCCTAGGTGACAACCAATTAAGATAAATGTCTCGGGTACCTAGAATGACAGGTTACGTAACTACCTAATAGGCCTACTAGGTATATTGGTGCTGCTGTATAGGCGATAGGCCTCGGGCAGGAATTTAAGTTTATTAATGTTACTAATATCTAGAAATGAACTGGTTAAATGACTTACCAGCCATTGCTAGGCATAGCGGCAATGAGTCACAGCGAGGCAAGTGACAGGATTTTGACAGCCTATCGATAAGGATACAGACACCCCGTAACGTTCAATGAAGGCATAGGTAATACTTTACTCAATAGCGCCAAATTGATGTTGTTTGACTGTAAACAACGCCATAATTAGTCGTTAAGGAGTTTATTAATAACTAATGACCGACAGGGCTACCGGAAGGGATTTAGGGGCCGGACCAGACGGCGTGTCCGTCCAAACTCATACCTCGACTCGAGGCGAAATAAATGCTCTTCAAAGCGTTAAAAAATTCCTGCCAGCTCTAATAAGAATGAATACGACCTCCTTAGAAAACGAATATGACGAGAACAACGCAAATAAAGTCATTGAAAGACCCATCTCGGCGGCAATCACTCCCACCGAGACAAAAGAAGCCAAAATGCAGCAAGCAACGGCTGCTGGCGGGCGACTTTATATATATAAACGCCCTGCCAACGCGGCCAGGACTCGATTTAACCCGTTAAAATTGAGAACGTGACGGCGATAATGTTATAAAGGCACAGCAGAGCGTCGATATAAACGTGTAGGAGTGCTATTCCTTACCGTATTGCCGTTGACAGCAGGAGGTTCTAGGCGGGGACGTTTACAAGGAGGCTGTGAATTCTCAGCCTGCAGTTCGGACATTTATAACAGCGGTTTCACTCTGACATATATTTTCCACAACGTCCCTCTTCGCGCTGACTTGTCTGTCCTCCTGAACCCTTCCGCAGAGGTCGTGTGATTTCGTGGAGGGGGCGGCTATTTGAATAAATGCAAACGGGGGGTATGAGCACTAACACACACACACGCGCTCTCTTTATTGTGCACGGCAACAAGGCAGCAGCAGCCAGAGACGAACGAAGTCGAACACCGACACAAAGATGTTTCGGACCCGGCCGAGACTTCGAACCCGTCGCTTTTTTTGAAGCAGTTTGTTTCGATGCTTCGAGAAGATTCGGGTCGCGAGCAATATGTCCAAAGGAATAAAGAAAAGCTCTAGCATACTGTGGTAAATATTGATCTAAAAATCGGGATCTTTCGCAAAGAATATTATCTGAATAGTGGCCCGCAAGGGTGTGTATATACCCACCAATGTGTCGTGATGAGTGCAAGCCCGTTGGGGATGCCTGTAAAAACATCAACGAAACACTATAAATATCATAGAAATAATGACCCCCACCCCCCAACGAAAGATATTAGTCCTAAAGAACAACATCCGCCCCCTTAACCCTTGGAGGGTCACTATACCTATGATATATCTCATTTATTTCTAAAAATACTGTTTTATGACTTGTCAGGTTCAACATTTTCACGAGCTTTTCTGAAGCCATTACTATCGAAGTAAAAGAAAAGGGAAAACGTTGAACATAATACCGAGTAACATACAGTTTCTGGATGAAATAATAAACAGAAATAAATTTATTCCTCGTCGACAACTGTACGTATATACGTCTTGTCAAATAAATGCCCATTAAGCCACTATATCCGAATCCTTTCAAACCGGTCGTTTTGAAACACTTGGGCCGCTGCTTTGAGACATAGTTCGAACCAAACATTCACCATCGTTTCAGTATATTATAGGAATTTTTAAAAAAGACTATTTTATTCTCACCGAATGTCGAATATATCAACTGAACTACCATTATTCCACAAAATCTAAAATCTTGAGCTTGGCTGCTTCCTACAGGTCGCTTTGAAACACTTCGCCCGATGCTTCAAATTCGGTTCGAACAAAACACCCATCATCGTTTCAGGCTAAAACAAT
Organism: Macrobrachium nipponense; assembly: GCF_015104395.2. Classification (NCBI taxonomy): domain Eukaryota; kingdom Metazoa; phylum Arthropoda; class Malacostraca; order Decapoda; family Palaemonidae; genus Macrobrachium; species Macrobrachium nipponense. Next base: position 72,105,188 of record NC_061089.1, read on the forward strand.
AAAGGCAAATTAACATTTCAAAATGAAAGTTGAGAATGTGGAATAAAGGAGCATTAACCAACAAAATAAAAAAAGAACCTTTCCTTTCACTGTCCGAACAAAATGGCAGGTTCAAAACACGCTCCCGCACATTACGCAAAACGTAAGAATAGAGAGAGAGAGAGAGAGAGAGAGAGAGAGAGAGAGAGAGAGAGAGAGAGAGAGAGAGAGAGATTTAAAGCTGAAAGCCCATTTACAAGCGCTTCTGTATATGCTGTAAAGTGAACAGTAAATTGTACACAAAGATGCGAGTATTTAAGATACAGCCATCACTGGAACCAAACAAGATACTCAAGACACTGCAACGCGATCGTAATGCAATGCTAACAGAGGTTTTGCAAGTTACATATGAAAATAGTAACTATTTAATATAATGACGATATTATAATATATTTCCTTTGTACTAAAGTGCCAGATTATTTCCTTTTCTAATAAATTATATATATTTTTAAAGATAATGGAACCTTATATCTTAGGCCTACTTAAAAATAAAATGTCCTTTTATTCTTTCCTCTCAAGGCTTACAAATGAAAGTACTAGTGTAATACAGCAAAGTGCCTGTAACAGCCATGTTAGATATCCGGTCTGAATTTGATTGATTTGCCGTTATTCGTCAAATGTTAAGAAACTGCTGCGTGCAGCGAACATGTTATTTCAATTTACTTTTCACCTATTTCATTTCTGTATCAAGCTCTACATCATACAATCTAGTGTGACAAAGATTTCTTTGTCTTACAACTGAGAAAGAGCTGCATCGCATCGAGTATTCATTCGATGGCTCTACAATGTAGAACTGAGTTCACTTTTATTTATTTCCTACAGTTGTGTGTTATTTATGCTTTTCTACTTGTTATTTAATAATAAGATACTTTTATTAATGGTATAATAGTAACGGGTCCTTTTACAATGCTATTAATTGATATTAAGGCGTCTGGACGTGCATAAGACTAGTGTAGAACTCTGGACTCGGAACAACCAACCGAGACTTAACAATAAGAGAATGTGTGTTTGTTGTAAATTATTGAGTAAGCGAAGAGATGCCCCGAATAAGGCTTGCTTTTAACGTGTAAAAAAATGAAAGTTATTGTTTGTATACAACGTAAAATTATCGAGACTCCAAAGGAAATAAACCTTGCTATAACCTCTGTATTGGAGACCATAACTTTAAAATTTGTACCCATTCTTTACGTTAAGGTAGATGTATTCATTATTATTATTATTATTATTATTATTATTATTATTATTATTATTATTATTATTATTAGAAGAAGAAGAAGAAGAAGAAGAAGAAGAAGAAGAAGAAGAAGACGAAGAAATAATAAAGCATCACTAGACGTAATGGTAGCAGTCACTATACGTTATCACAGCCAAATAATGATGATACTGTAACATTGAAAGATATACTTGTTTTCCTCATTTGTTTAATTGACTGCTGGTAACTAATCAAATTTCATCTTTCCAAAATTCACAGGTGGGAAATAAAACAAATTAAAAAACAATGCGTCGAAGTTCCTTCGGCGCAATCCAGTTTTCTGAGCCGCGGCCCATGACACCTTTTCAGTCACGGCATGGTGACAGCTTGTCCTATAGCGTTGCCAGACGCACGATCATGGCTAACTTTAACCTTCAAGAAAATAAAAATTACTGAGGCTAGAGGGCTGCACTTTGGTATATTTAGTGATTGGAGGGTGGATGATCAACGTACCAATATGCAGCCCTCTAGCCTCGGAGTTTTTGAGATCTGAGGGCGGACAGAAAAAGCCATCCATCCCCTTTTGAGGTTCAGCAACGAATGGAGATAATTGTGTAAAGCCTCCAGCGATAAAAAGGGCGGCATCCAGACACTCCGACTACAACAGCGTAGTACGATCGAGAGCAGGCTGTTGTACAATGGTTGTACTACATCTTCCCTCGTACCTAGAGAAACCTTCAGATGGAACGTCATAGACACTTGCGTCCGAAGGACGCGTCCCCTTTACCCAACCTGGAAGAACACCACCAAAGAAAGAGACAGAACAATCCTGGTAGTTGTCAACGACAGCTTCTCTAACAATGAAATCAAGAGGCGGATCAGATAACCATAAAACAAAGGTTACAGAGAATTAGCCAGTCCAAGAGCTAAATATATGACTACTACTCGCCCTTTTCCAAACGGTCACCTTGCCTCTACATATAGCAGCAATCTTACAGCCATTACAGAACATCGCACTACCTGGAACCCCCTTTGGCCTCCCGACACTTTTGTAGGAAATCTGAATGCGTTCGCCAACTTCTGACGGAGGCTCTATACATATTCAGTAACGTCATCCATCGATTGATAGGCATAGTAAAGAGGAAGTACTATCTTTTTCCATCGTTTTAACAAGAGCCGCCACTTCACCATGACCACACGGTGCTGCTAGCCTTAACGCTGAATGCCAAACCCATCGATGACAACCATAGACCGATGCCAACCATAGACTCACATCCAACCCTTAACAGGTAAAGATGCGCTGTCAGCCATGGTTTTAGTCTGCGCTGTAAAAGGTCTAGAAAGAGAGATGTATCGACCAGTTAACTGAATAACGAACTAGACCTTACACCCGTGACCCTGTAAACTACTGTATAGCCAAAGGTGTTCACTGTTCATGTGGCCGGTCACCTCTAATTATGCCCCGCATGATAAAAGACCTGTATACAATTCACCTACACAAAATGAAATTAATAATCTATGAACAAATGAGTATGTAAAAGCAAAATGTTTTTATATAGCGCGGTACATATATAAATCTTACTTCAAATTTCAATATAAAACTTATCATCTCAACAGGAATGTCTGTGATTTCTTATTTCAAGAACCGTCATTTAATGTTAGAGAAAAAAATTCAAGATAAAAATTGATCACTAAACAAACAAAACCTGGAAATGAAACTAACTCTTAGAATTCAGTTAGGTTACCTGGGAATCATATTCCTTTGACTGGGGAAAATATATACAGAATTGAAAAGCATCAGCATTCACTAAACTTTGAAATGCTCTTTTACCATTTAAACACTCTTTTAATCCTTACTTCACGAAAGAAAAGGTTTCACTATTATTCATTTATTATATCCACTTTCTGTCGTTAAGTCTACGGGAAGCAATTTGTGTGCAAACATAGATCATAAAACTGGAGGCTTATTTACATGTTCATGTATAATTCCGTCTTTGTCATTATCGCTACATATTTTCTCTGAAATGCATTTTCATGACACAGCAAATGATTGGCATATTAAATCTGAGTCCAGAGGTCCTAATCAGACATATCTCCTTCGTCGCTTTATCACATTTGTCTTTAGATAAGGGCATGTGCTGGACGAATAATTTGTTCAGTTATAAAAGAATCTTAATTTTGCTTGCTTAAATTGTGCTAATACGTCAACTCGTACGACATTCCCGCACCACTGCTATTTGAGCTTCTGTTAATACATTAATTTCAAAATCGCACTATTTTCACTGCTAATGCTGATTCTTTCAGACGCTAACAGAAGCCAGAAGAAATAATCAGAGGTCGAATGTATAAAAACTGTCGAATTACGTCACTTCCGCTAACTCTTGACCCGTATTGATTGTGATCATTTTTATTTTTAGCTGTGAGAACTTATATCTCGCTTGTTCTAGAAGTTAATGCGTAAGGTATTGCGTTATATATCGCAAATTCAAACAAACCATCTTACTAAACAAAAATTAAGATATTGGTGTGTCATACGAAACGTATGCTTTAGTGTAAACACAGAGTAATCAAAATAACTTAAAAGTACTTGAATTCCAGAAGAATCATTATTAAAGATAAAAGTATGAAAGATTCGCCCCAAAAAGAGTAAGAGGATTTTACCAGGTATCGATGTCAACAGGACATTTCAAAAGCGAACACAAGATGGGCACACTGCTTCGGACTGTTCCGAAACACCGAGACTGTTTCATCACAGTGCTCAAGGGTTTGTCGTTTCACAATCCGTCTGTAGGACCAATAGCTGCTTCGCGTTAAGTTCTGGACGGTAATTTTGGGACACCAGCAGCAAAATTTACCAGCAAGTAAAGCGGAGAATAAAAATATCAGTAATGTTTTTATACTCAAAATTATAATCTATCCTGCAGAAGGTATTCATCACATTCGCTATTTCGTCGCCGTTTGCGAGAACTGTTTGAACACCATTTGTTTTAATGGTTTTCGTCGTATACAATGAAAAGAAATACATTTATTATTCACCATGAAAGTCTTACTGTATTATAAGAAGGGTAGCACATGACAGCTTGATTTTATTTTTAGCTGCGTACGCATCAGGCTACAATTAGCTGCATTTATTTTCTAAGTGATACGAGTGCTAGGTTGTACTTCGGCCGTTTTCTTCTCAATTTCCGCTTTTTCTTTCCTTCCCTGCCTGCTTCTTCTTCTTCTTCTTCTCTCTCTCTCTCTCTCTCTCTCTCTCTCTCTCTCTCTCTGTGGCGTATGGCTTTATACAATTAAATGATTTCCCCACAGCACTGTGACAACAGCATAACGCCTCTCTCTCTCTCCCTCTTCTGACACACACACACACACACACACACACACACACACACACACACACACATATGTATATATATATATATATATATATATATATATATATATATAGTATATATATATATATATATATATATATATATATATAATATGTTATTATCTAGACTTGTGTGTGATTTTCATCAGTCATTTACCTAACGCACTTCTAGGTTAACAATGCAGCGATGTGTTTTTCAGGAGACGGGCCCAGGGCCCAAAGTGATTCCTCCTCAGATAATCTCTTATGCCTCTCCTTGATAAGGTCACTGAGGTCGTTACAATGATTTTTTTTTTTTTTGAAAAGAGGTTTAAACTGCTTCCCCTGAAGTGACTCCTTGTAATTATGACTTTTGTGCACAACGAAAGAAATTTTATATATTGTTTGTTATTGCTAATCCATCTTGAGGTCTTATTTTCTATGATTCTCTCTTTATATCTTCCTTGTTGGTTAACCAGAGATAAGAGGGCCAATTTCCTGTCATTTGAATGCTTATTTTTCTATTTTTAGTATTAATGTTTCCTGTATTATAAATTTATACAGACATACATTACCTTTAATGAGATACTTGAAATAAAGTCTGTTAACACTGTTGGTGCGCTATTCATAGCCTATATTAAAAGAGCTTAGGATTATTATCTCATAGGTTTGGTAAATCTGCCTCTTAAAAATGTTGGGGATTCAGCTACTGCTGCAAATTGGCTACGTTTTCATTTATGCACCACTTTTCTTTGGCTGTTCATCTTTCTTCGTACTCACTGATCCGTTCGAATAACAAAAGCCATTGCATCGCATATTAATCTTATACATTCTGTATTCAAGTTCTGACTCTAAGAATAGTTTTAAGTTTATCTTTTTTTTAACAACCGGTGAAGACCTAAATTATCTTCGTTTTGTTGTCTATTTTTTTTAGTCTGAAATTAAATATACAGTAGACTTTCCCACTCCTATAACGTTGCTTAAGAATCTGTGATACGCGTTGATTTATCTTTAGTATGTTATGAGTTGAATCTTTAGAGCGATTTCTACAGTAACGTTAAGCCATATGACACCAGTGTTGACTTTAATTCTGCCATCGCTCCAATAATATGCTATATACGTATATCCATATGCAAAAATTAACTGCGTCAAGTACACCCTAATACCAGATTAAAAAGCCATATTCACAATGGCCATAATTTATGTTAATGTTATCACTAGCTATTGTTCACCTGATAGAACGGCTTAAGATAATTTTTTTTCTTTTACTTTCGGTAATGAAAACGCTTGTCAAACATAATTTCTAAATATGGACTGGATGGTTTTGAATATTTTCATTCTGGATGTCTACTTTGAAGCCAGAGACATGCTGAGAAAATCACTTTAACTTATATGGCCTTATTCTTTAAAGTTTCCCTTTCATTCTTACAGTCATCACACACAATGTTTAATGTATTAAGTTTGCTTTTATCCTCTTTCATATTATATGAAACTGCAGTTGGATTCAGTACGACGAAATTGAAATAAATGAAAATATTTATATGCTAATTAACTTTTTATATTGATTTTAAGTACTAAAATTATTATAATTATTATATATTACTCTTTAAAAATAAAGCTATTGAATTTAACTTCCATTTCGTAGAGTAATTTTGATTTTTTAATTCCAAGGCAAGAAAAACGATGCCAACCAATCAAAACACTGCCGGAATCGTGCCCAATAGAAGGCGCTACGAGGTAAATGCTCTCGCCCAATGACGGCAAAGTTGTGACGTCACAAGCAGTCGACGTGTTTACATTGAACCTCGTCAAGTGAATTTGTCAGGTACTACTTCGCAGGAATTTTTGTGATTAGGATATTTCGACGTGCTGTTTCGAGGACGTTCTGACATCGGAGCGACGGTAAGTATCGAGGATTACCGAAGAGAGAGAGACCGAGGAAACTAAGAAAAATAGGCATAGATTGCGAAGGGTACACGTCAGTGATCTTACAGCTAGGTAGGCTTTTTTGACATTTCGCAAGACCTTTATTTCTTTCATTTTGACAGATAGCGTCAAAGTCATAGCTAAATTTGACAGGAGCGTTACTCTACAAGGCTGGTCTAAGACTGCCCTTTTACGGCTTTCAATAATGTGTTAAATATGATGCTTCGTAGGACCAGGATAGGTTAGGCTAATACTAGGTACTACTAATTAGCATTTGTCTATTCCTAGCTACTAGTATACTATTTGCTGCTAGGCCAAGGCTAACTAACGCCTTAGTAATTGTAAATGAAGGAATCTTAAGAGCTAATACCTACACACAATATTTCTCCCAGGGAGCTTGAAGAGCTTGCATCTGTAAATGGGTTGAACCTGTTCATGTGTAAATTTACCATGATCTTCATGGTAAGCATTAGGTACCTAGCCTAGTAGTAGCCTATGTCGGATTTTCCCTTTGTAGGGTCGGGTGTAAAAGGAAATCTTAACTCACCTGTGGCCTGTGCACTTTCTGCCTGAACTCCCTGAAGTCTGGGTCTAAGTCTCTAGGTCTTCATCTGTCTCCCTGCTCTATGCTTTCCTGATCATTCTACAGGTCTTTCTCCTGCTGTTTCCATAGGCTGTCAACTGATTTTCATCATGTATCGAAACCATTGTAGCCTTGAGATCTGTCTCTTTTGAGGCTAATGGTCCTATGCCTTGTCTATCGAATCCCTTGATCCTATTACGATCTTCCCACCGTACTTCGACCACAAATCTTAACACTGTATGGCCCCACCTCTTCAAAATCTCCTCCATTTTCTGTTTTCCTTGTCAGTGCTCATACTATAGCTGTATAGGAGTAGTAATGGCCTCATGTATCTATCCTAATTCTTTCCTTGGTAATCCCTCGGCTATAGGGACAGTTTGTTTATACCGGCTTTCGCTCTCAGTTTCATCCACCCTTTCTTACTGCTCTCTCAGCTTCTGTTTCACAATCTAGTGTGATCCCATCTATCACAAAAGGGTTCTCAGTTATCTTCTCTTTTTCCATTCGCTCCAATAATGCATTTCTGGCATTGAAAATCTTTTACTTCATGTATATTTTGAAATCCTGAGCTACTCTTGTGATACCATCTGTTAGGTTACTAACAGTACACAGTACTGCACTAAGTGCGCCCCCCCACATCTTTCCCGCTACAATACATCTGATTAGCATAGGCAAGGTTTTTTTTTTACCATTTAAAAAGCTTTCCAGAAAATATCAAACTATCTTACATGAGATTTAATTGTGCTGCAATTGCAGTAAGAAACTTCCTGCTCATTTTTCTACATCATTAAATGACTTCTGTTATAAATACATTGCCGCAGATATTTTAAACTTTTGTTTGTTTACATGGCCATCTGTATTTATTATAGCGTACTTTTAAAGTTGTATTAAGTCTCGTGCTGCATATGGACAAAAACTGACTTTTAGTATAAAATTGTTTGATTTGTTATAGTGAGATACAGGTGAAACTTATTTACAGTATTGGAAATGAGCAGTTTAAGATTGGAGACCCAATCCCATCAAACCCAAAAACAATAGGGGATTAATTGGAAAAAGGGTTTGTTTAAGTTTGTGAGCTTTACATTAAAATCATCAATGGAATTTACATTATTACTGAGCCCTCCCTCCCTAACCTAGCTAGGATTAAAGGGTTTTGGATTATTCCCCCTTGGACCCTCCCCCACAATATCTTTGGTAAAATTCTGGTACAGTAGATGTTGAGCCAAAAAAGATAGACAGATTGCACCACAATACTACATGTATACTAAATGCCACTAATATGAGGATAGTCATGTTGTTGCAATTGACAAGATAAAACAGAAAATCAGTAGTAAAGAGATCTTAATGGTCAATGAGCAACTTGTTAAATAACTGGAATTCTTGGATAAAGATTATTGAAATTTATGTAATTGTATGTAATGGGTGATAAAAGTATTATTAATCATGTGACTAGCTTAACTCTCATTGTCTTCAGTCCTTAATAGACTGGATATAAAAAATTTTCATATGGGTTACTGTGCATTTAACTGATAATAAAACTAAGAAGTTTTTAAAGAGGTAAAAAAATTCATTGTAAAAACTCAATTGATAAAAGCTGTAACGAGTTTGAAAGACTGCACCCTAAATTTCTGGGTTCCCTAAGAATTATCAATGCACTGTCATGGAGGTATTTAAGAAGCATTGAAAGAATAATTTTATTATCTTGCCCTGTTAACCTAAACCAAATTCAGCAGTGATGTTTCATTTTGTTGTGAAACACTTAGTGGATAAGAGTTACTTGTATGGCTCACCTTCAGTGGACCATGCCACCAGCCTAGATCTGGGGACTAACTGCAGGATTCCCAACAAATACCTGCAGTTGCACTGTAGATCTTAGTTTCTCGTTTCAGTGATACTCCAATAAACACTGACTTCAACTGCAACTGCGCACCATCAGAATTTCTGAAATGAAAGAGGGAAACCGCATCCGTTATTTAAATATTGAATTACCAAAGGCTAATGTATTGAAAATGAGCAACAGTTATTTGTGGCAAATAAAACATTGGAAAATCTCAAGCTAGAGATGGTAGCTACTGAATTCTTGAGTTCTTTCGTTATTCAGGGATGAATTCTCATCCTTTGGGTACTGCAGAGTACAAAGAAACATTAACCTCGGCTTCCCAACCTTCTTTTCCTATACATAGTTCAGTCAGGAAAGAGGCAGAAAGCATATAAGTACTCTGCAAGAAAACTTGTAATGTTATGACTACTATTCTTAGATATCCCGGGAAGTGTTCTGTACGTAAGCCCCTGCATTACTGGTATTGATGGATTACTTCAAGTTCTATATTTGATATAAGTAAACAGGGTGTAGTGGGATTACTAGGCATAGTTTCAATGACATATCAGTGTAGTTCTATAATACCATACCAGTAAGTTGGTATATAAAATTGAAAAATGTGAAGGTTAGGGCTGTTTTCAAGGTATCATTGTGCTTGGTTAATTGTAATAGTTATCCAGTTGTCTTCCAGGAAGTACCTCTGTTTCTAAGGGGATACATTAATTGGGGGTTTATTAGGTGGCATCTTGTGTACTGTAGTATGATCTTGGTTGCAGTAAATCTTATTTAATGACCAATATTTTTGGGAAGTACTATGAGTAAAAAACTAAAATGTTTAGAAGTCAAATATAAAATATAAATCATTAAAAAAGAAAAAGAATCAGTATTTATGTACAAGAAAAGTTATTAAATATCAGTATGTAAAAAATAATTTGGCAACTTTCACGTTTTATTATAAGGTAATAAACAAGAGAGCTAGCACTACAGTATACATACTAAATACTATGCTGTATGGAGGATCTCAACTCGAAGTATTCAAGATTAAAACTGGTTTTCAAGACCGTAACCCAGCATAAAGTTTGGACTGATTTTACTTTTAACCAGCATGTATATTTCGTCATTGTTAATGCTATCCATTCTGTTACAGATACTTGGATGAAACATGTGATTTCAAGAGCAAATAGTGTGTGTTATAGGATACTAGAAGAGGATCTGTAAAATGGGGGCTGGCAGCAGTAGTATTAGTGGGCTGTCCTCAAATGAATACCTTCAGCGGTTTGTCAGCCCTGAGATCATCACACCCAATGACCCATTCTGGAATCAAGTCCTGTCATTTACCTTTTCTATACCAAACTCAAGGTATGCTAGTTGGAGTTTTTATTTTAATTTATTGTTACAAGGTTCAATACAGTAGTATGATTTTTCTGGGTTCGACCTGTGTCGGCTGGTGAAATGTTCCTGTAGCACACATTTCTAGGTATAAGTAGATGCTAAATATACCAGAGAAAAAAGCTAAATGGAATGCTGAAGTTACTACCTCCAGCTCGCTCACCCATAAAGGGTGTCTGTATAAGATAAGGGCGAGTGGAAACCACTACCACAGATATTCTGCCAATTAGAAGACTCCTCTCTAAACCCCTCTCTAGATAGGTGCCTTTACAACGTCTACCTTCCGCTCGCTACTACTACAACTTCTGCCCGAACGCTTCATTCCTGTATTAGCACATCTAGTGTACGCACACGCTTTTTTCGCTGTCCTCAAGAAGAGTTTTTTGGCGAAGCATGTCTGCCCAAGAACCCCAAGCTTCTTCATCTAAGTTGAGTACAGTGGACCCCCCGATTCGTTCTCCATTCGCGAATCACACATTGCTTGCGGATTTCTCTCGGGAACGTTTCCCTGCATTATTCGCGGAAAATTTGCGCACTTGCGGTATTTTTCTATGATAAATATCCAAAAATTCCTGTTTTCATACAATCAACTTACCTGTCAGATATATACATAGCTAAGACTCCGTCGTCCCCGACAGAAATTCAAATTTCGCGGCACTCGCTACAGGTAGGTCAGGTGATCTACCGGCCTGCCCTGGGCGGCAGGACTAGGAACCATTCCCGTTTTCTACTCATATATTTTCTGTCGCCGGTGGTATCAACATCGTTGCTGCCACCTCCTGACTGGAATTCGCTTTTCTAGACAATTGATCATCTTTTGTGGACTTTTGGTGACGTACCTGGATCGTTGTTTTGGCATTCGCTACTGTGGACTGGATTTGGACTTGCTTTTGATTTTTCTTCAAGAATGTCTGATTCAAGTGGTTGTGTGAGAGTGTGTGAATGTAGGCTGCAAGGTGAGGGATACCGAAGGCTTCGGTTGATCCTCACACTGTATGTCGCAAATGTAGAGGTTTTGATTGTTCTATTTCTAACACCTGTCATGAATGTGAGAGGTTGAATGTTGAGGAATGGAAGACTCTAACTTCTTACTTGAAGAAGTTAGAAAGGGATAGTCAGAAGGGCGGCATCTAAGGGTGCAGGTAGTTGTACAAGCCTTTTAATGATTCTAAACTCTTTCCCTTAACTATGCATTTGATTCTAATTCTGTATCAGGGCCCTCACTGGCTGTACATTCAGATTCGGCCTCGAAATTGCTGAACTGAAAGCTACTCTTTCACAGGATGAAATCCAAAATGCTGCCATGAAAGGTAAGGATTGTGAAAGTGACTATTATAGTGAAGTGAGTGTCCCCAGTGTTGTGGAGGGGGGGGCGTTACTGACCGTCTCTGCGACGCTCCAGGCCTAGACCTCTTCCAAGCTCCCAAGCCCAAGAGGAGAAGAAAATCGAACAAAGCCGTACGGGAGGTTGTGGGAGAATTCCCCCCGGTCAGGCGTCCCTTCAGCAGGCTCTGTAAATAGACAGACTGCTCAGGACCGCTATAGGAAAAGCGTCCTCAGAGAGTGCTTCTCTTCGTCCGCTTCTCCCTCTCTAAACGAGGGTGGAAGGATTCGGACCTGTCCAGGCCCCTGAAAGGCACTGGAAAGATCCTGTTTTGGATTCTAGCCCCGAACGCTTTTCGGAAGAAGCGCCTCCTTCGATCAAGAAGGCTAAGAGGGGGGGTTTTTGACGTCCATGGTTTGGACAAAACTCCTTCGAGGTCTCCCTCTCCCGTCAAGTTTGAGAAGACGCCGAGAAGCTTCCAAGAGGATCATTTTGGCTGTCGCAAGAACAGTTATCCGCCTTGGTAGGAGTCCTTTCGAAGGATCCCCCTCGTAAGAAAGACGTGAGGCTTCCTGTCAAGAAGTCTCGTCTCCTTCTCCCGCCAGGAGTGAGGCTCCTGTGGGACGTTGAGGCGTTGAGATCTATTCTGATAGAGACTCTTTGGACGATTTTGAAATGCCAGACAAGCGCGAGGCGCCAGTCAAGCGCGAGGTTTCCTCCAGACGAGAAGCGTCTTACAGGACTAAAGCGCCAGACAAGCGAGAAACGCTTTACAGGCGCGAGGATATATCCAGACGTGATACGTCTGCCAGACCAGCAGCGTCAGCCGAGCGCGAGGAAGCA
>NC_061089.1:72118151-72315651 GCF_015104395.2 Macrobrachium nipponense
ATTTGAACCCCTGCATTTGGCCTCGTTTTTGTGACATAACGAGAAAATGTTTGTTTCTTTTGTCACTGGCGACGGCAAAAAAGAGTTAGTGAGCTGCATGCCCTTAGTGATAAAGTGGGTTTCAATCTAGATTCAGCCATCTGTTCCTTCAAAGAATTATCTTGGCGAAGAATGAAAATCCTTCGAATCCCTGGCCGAGAAACTTCGAAGTAAAAGGCTTATCGGGTCTCGTTGGCAGGGAACCGGAGAGGTCTCTTTGCCCAGTAAGGGCTTTAAAGTTTTACATACAGAAAAAGAAACAGTTGGGAGGTTCTAGACAAAGGTCTTTGGTGCTCGGTGAAGGATCCATCAAGACCTATGTCTAAGAATGCTTTAGCCTTTTTTGTCAGGAACGTCATTACGACGCTCATAAGGCTTGCACGGATGATTCTTTCAAACTCCTGAGAGTAAGAGCTCATGAAGTGAGAGCAGTGGCTACGTCTCTCTCTTTTCAGAGAAATATGTCACTGAAGAATATCTTGGAAGCGACATATTGGAGATGTAATTTTGTGTTTGCTTCTCACTATTTGAAGGACGTTCATGTGACCTATGAAAATGTTTTTCTTTAGGTCCTTTCGTGTCTGCGGGCACGATCCTGGGTACAGGAGCTAACACCAATCCTTAATTAATACATAAGTCTAATAGATATGTTCTGGACTTTCTGCTGAAGGCAAGTGCAGATGCCGCACAGGCGGCCAGTCCACTTTCGTTCAGTGAGGAAACTCTTGTGATATCTTTTATTAGATGAGTATCATAAATTTTTTTTTGGGGAAAAATTATTGTGTGCGTGTGCAATTTGGTTTGAGTTATGGTTGTTGCGAAGAGTTTGGGGATAACTCGGAGCAATTTTTAATACTAACATGGTGGTTAGGATCAGGTGGTCGGGATTGGTTGTGTGCTCCTTAATAAGGTATGTTGTCATATAAGTGGATCAGCACCCATTGACAAAGTCCTTTCAGACTCTGCCGAGTAAGTGGATAAGACCCCTTCGGCAGACCCACAAGAATTCTTGGCCATAGATCACATATCTCGCTAAAGTTTCTTGAGGTGATGCAGACTACGGGGCAAACACCCACGAAGTCTACCACCTATCAGGTAGGAACCAAGGTTTTTATTTATACCTACAACATATGTTGTTTACCTGTCTATTCCAGAAGTAGCTGTCTCTTACCCTCCACCGAAGGGTGCCAATCAGCTATGTATATATCTGACAGGTAAGTTGATTGTATGAAAATGATATTGTTATAATACAATAAAGTTTCATACATACTTACCTGGCAGATATATACGGATAGGGCCCACCCAGCCTCCCCGCAAGGAGACAGGGGGAAGAGAAAATATATGAGTAGAAAACGGGAATGGTTCCTAGTCCTGCCGCCCAGGGCAGGCCGGTAGATCACCTGACCTACCTGTAGCGAGTGGCGCGAAATTTGAATTTCTGTCGGGGACGACGGAGTCTTAGCTATGTATATATCTGCCAGGTAAGTATGTATGAAACTTTATTGTATTATAACAATATCATTTTTTTTTATGAATTTCATCATAAAATGCACTTATTGTGATAAAACTATTAAAAAAACTATGTATGATAATTTTTAGTGGGTTTTTCTTGAGTTTTAACTAATAAAATAGGCTGTTTTTAGCATTTTTATAGGGGTTCCAAACATTCGCGGATTCTAACTATTCACGGGGGTCTGGTACGCATCCCCCGCGAATACGGGGGGACCACTGTATTCCATTTTTCGTTTTTGAATCTCGTGAGAGGACGATGCACCCCCTTTTTAGCCTTTATTAAGTCCCTTTGTTCTCGCGAACCGGGGTGACGCTCCTTACATCTGCCATTTTGGGTGCATCATTCGCGGCGTGCGTAATTTTCACAGTTGTTATCTTGTGATGGATTTTGTCCACCATTTAGCACTTCACTATTTAGACTACTGTTTTCGTATGCCTTTTCATTATTTTGGCTCCTGTTGTTTTCTGGAGCATTAGTTTTACGGGTTTTATCCTTACATCTTTAGTCTATTGTATGGCCCAACTCGCTCCTGACGTACTCTGAGGCTTTTTTCATTTACGATTATCTTTAATTTTTAGCCTTTTGGGGCACCCTTTGTTATCCTCAGCCTCTCAGAAGCGTGTTGGTTCCCCTTCGTGTTTTATACTTCATATGTTACGTGCGAGTAGTGTGTTTTGGCTTCTAGGCTAGCCTAGCAGTACGCCAGTTTTTGAGAGAGGACGATTCCTCTCTCTCTCTCGCGGTACTCATGCATGTATACTTTTAGTGTGTTTTTCAATTTTAGTCAGTAATGCATTCGATTATATGCACCTTTGTGATAAACTATTCAGATAATTGTTTTCATACATTCAACTTCCCTGTCAGATATATACTTAGCTATAGACTCCATCGTCCCCGATAGAAATTCGAATTTCGCGGCACACGCTACAGGTAGGTAGGTCAGGTGATCTACTGGCCTGCCACTGGTTGGCAGGAATAGGAACTATTACCTTCTAAGGACAGATTTTTCTCTATCGTTTGGACTGTAAACATACGTTTACGGTTCCTCCTGATTTGATTTTCGTGTTTCATCGCCATCGATCTTCTGGGCTGTCTTTTGCAGGGAAGTACTGGGTCTTTGGTTCGACATACGCTTTTATTAACTTTTTAATGAATTTCGCTTCGAAATTTCGAAGAAAATACTAAGTGAAACTACCGAAATCATCGGTAGACACTCACATAGTTTGCCATAAAGAGAATTATTAATATTTATTCATTATTACATGTAATAAAGGTTACAACTTTATTAAGGAAATATTAAACTCTAATTTCCTACTTTAGGAAGTCAGAAAAGCATATAACTAGATACGCTTACTTTATAAGCTTTAATAGCGTTTGTGCTAACGAGCAGTTAGAGTATTAGCAGTTCTAGTAGTTGTTGCATCCTCATCACCTTCTTACTCCTCAGAAACTACAAATTTATATATGCAAATTGAAGATAAATGGATAGCTCAAATGCAAGCTTTTAAAAGGTAAGAAGTGAATATAGTGTTCCCCCATTGCAATGGAGGGTGCGTCTGATCGGCTCTGTCTCGCTCCCAGGTCTAGACCTCTTCCAAGCTCACAAGCCCAGAGGAGAAGGAATGTCAACAACCGCAGGGGGATTTCAGAGAATCCCCACCGATCAGGCGTCCCCTCGGCAGGTTCTGTAGAACGTCCCAGACTGCCAAGTTCGCCATTGAAAGGCGTCCTAATGTAATGTGTTCCCCTTATTATATCATGTTGACGGATAAGGAGAAGAAAGTTTTCAACGGCGTAGATTCAATGAAGATGCAAGATAATCTCGTCGTAGATATCGGAACCTCAGAGAGATATCTTTCGATAACAGTTGCGGTAGAGGCATTGCCCTATCCTGTTTTCGTCCCCTGTACAAATAGACGGAGGCTCTATCCCATGGGGATTGAAAGAGTTATTTCAACAAATTCCTCATCGGTACATTTATATGAAAATATATCTATTCTGAGAAGAATGAATTAGATATTAAAGAATATATGTTGATCGAATGAATTATGGATCTCGGTTAATGATTAAACATACATATATAATTTTTTTTTTAAGCTTCTAGTCTCCTACGGATGAAGCGCCTGAAACAAGGCTCGAGGCGCCTGAAGAGCCTGAAATGAGGCGCAAAGCGCCTGAAGAGGCTGAAATGAGGCGCAAAGCGCCTGAAGAGGCTGAAATGAGGCGCAAAGCGTCTGAAGAGCCTGAAATGAGGCGCAAAACGCCTGAAGAGGCTGAAATGAGGCGCAAAGCGCCTAAAGAGTCTGAAATGAGGCTCAAAGCGCCTAAAGAGCCTGAATCGAGGCGCAAAGCGCCTGAAGAGCCCGAAGAGAGGCGAAAAAGCGTCGGAGGCTCTCAAAGGAGTCGCAAAATCGCCTGAAGCTCCTGAAAACAGGCTCGGAGTGCCTGAAGCGCCTGAAACGAGGCGAAAAAGCGCCTGAAACAATGGCTAAAAACAAGCTCCTGAGGCGCCTGAAATGATGGTACAAAGCCGCCTGGAGCGCCTGAAACGAAGGCTCAATGGCTTCTGAACGCGCCTCAGATGGGAGGCCCGCAAAGCGCCTGAAATCCTCAAGCGCCTGAAGCGCCTGAAACGTAGGCGCCAAAGGCCTGCCTAGATGAGGCGCTAAGCGTACTGAAGTCTATAAACCCAGGATTCTTCATCTGGAATGGATGTTATTTTTAGATCCTGATTCTGCGTAAGGCGTGAAAGACATTCTGAGGGATTTCTCCTGATAAGGACGGGAGTTGTTGCCACAGGCGGGTCCGTCGCCCCTTCCTCAGGGATAAGACTTGTGTTAATTGCAAGTAATGGCGAGAGCAAGACGGTTCGGTTTTTTTCCTGGGGGCCGGGGACTCAAGATGTCGCACCAGGCGGCCGCTAGCCCTTGTTCAGGTTTAGAATCGGTAATGCCTAAAATCCCTTGCACCTTAACGGGAAGGAGGTCGCTCTCCTCCTCCGGTTTGCTCCAGGTTCTTCTCCCAACCAACTTGATGGACAGGAAATGGAAGATAGATCGGAATTGGAAGCCAATAAGGGAGCAGGTCTCTCAGTTTATAAGACCTTAGCGACCTTTTTTATTTGAAAAAAATTAGTTCATTACTAATAAGACGATATTAAATCTTCCTCCTTCTAAAATAATGCAACCAACCATTTACAGAAAGAGTGGCAATCGTTTGCAATTGAACAAGGTTCGTACGAGCTCTCATTCATTGATTAGAGGCTCTTCCAGATAATAGGAGGCGTAGAATACGGCCCTTATCTCCAAGAGAATAAAAATTTGAGGGATTCTCTTCGATCCGAGAGGTTTCATTGCGATCTCTTTCGACTAATGCTAATTCGTGTTTATTGACGAAAAGAACGGAGAGGGCAAATTTCCATTCTCTCTCGCATCGGAGAGGAAAGAATGTAGTAGGAAGACTTTGCTGCATACGACTGCTGAATGACAAGTCATATACGCATACCATAGTTGCCTTTGTGGTTCGCTACGAAATTATCTATATCCTTACAGGATTTTCCTGGTAAGGACTTCGCTTAAAAAGTTTGTTACGACAATACCTACTCAGCTTCGGTATTTAACAAAGGTTGTTTGGCTTAAATTGGCATTATTGAGAGCTTCCTTAGGCTCGGGAACTATTTTATATATTCCTTCATTAAATGAAGTAACTGGCAACTCACGATGAATGCAGCCAGGCAGCGAGCGAGACGGCCGGGCTGTCATTGTAAGCGTAAGGCCAATACAGTACTATCCAGGTCTCGGTCATTAGCAGTCGGTTGCATCTCTCTCTCCAACGGGATCGAATGGTTAACCGTATATTCCCCCTACAATCATGGACTTAGTCTCGAATGGAGGGATAGTTAAGCTAACATAAATAAAATATTGTCTGCCTTTTGCTAAGAAGCTTTCTAATAAGAAAGATATTATAACCTTTCAATGCGGTTTAACCGTTAGGGAACATTATTAAAGGATTCTAACACAGCAGAACATTATATTATATAATGCTCTCATGCTTACGAAAGCATGGCTTATTAGAATACATGCTTAGTGAGAAGATGGATGTAGTAGAGAATTCACTTTAAGACTACGGTATGGTCAAGTCTTTCGAGAAACGCACACAACCTTTTTAGAATCAGATATTGCTCAAGAGAAGATGGATGAGTGGAATGGGAAACATTCTCTTTGTGGCGGAAATGGTTTCCCTGAATAGAATATAATACGTATATAAGAGTTTTTTCCTACTAAGAACGGAATTAACATGTGTAAGGATGTCTGGTACCATAAAGGCACAGATGTTCTGGCACATAACATAAAGAGTATTAGAAGAAAGCGCCGTCTGAAGCGCCAACCTGGCGCAAT
This sequence comes from Macrobrachium nipponense, assembly GCF_015104395.2. Classification (NCBI taxonomy): domain Eukaryota; kingdom Metazoa; phylum Arthropoda; class Malacostraca; order Decapoda; family Palaemonidae; genus Macrobrachium; species Macrobrachium nipponense. The sequence goes on from NC_061089.1 coordinate 72,124,101, forward strand.
GCGCCAGAAGCGCCAGCCTGGCGCAATGAGCCAAGAGCACCATCCAAGATATTTTCTCGTTTTAGCGAGTTATTAACATAAGAGTCCAGTAGCCTCTCAGATAGCACGCTCGGTAACGGCAAAATTCGTTCCTGATTTCGTTACCCATTTAATCACTTAGGCCAATTCCACGACTCTTTCATATCGCAAAGAGCATTGAGAATCTCTTTTTTCGCTCCTGTTCGCGTTAACAAAGAGAACCTATTTGGAAAAAAAAAGGTTCGATGCAAGATTTTGCATGTCCTGTGAGAACCTTCTCGATCAACGATAATAACTGTTAATGTATGTCTAACATTTATTGCAAAGAGTGTGAGAACCTACGGAAAGTCTTCATAGATCTCTTAGCAAGGTAGAAAGACGAACAGGCTTCCTGTAGACTGCTTCCTTTTCCTTGAACCAAGAGAGGTAGCAATATACACCATCTTTATTTTATAGAAAGGGGAATAAACTTTAGTTTTTTTTTTCCCTAAATATAAATGCTTTACAGAATTTAAGATAAAGGGCGTCAAAGAAAGAGGATAATACTTTATGCCTCATTTTGGCCTTAGAGAGGTTGGATTTCACAGAGGTCCGCTTCTTCTCACAGCATGTTTTGGAAGTCTTTTCCAAGACAGTCTGAATATTCTATAAGCATCTATTACAAATGGACCTTAAAAACCTCTCCACTCTGAGTCAGTCTTCGAGCAGACTGACCAGAAGTGGACATGAATGAGAGGATTTTTAAAGGTGAATGACAATAGTCATAGCCAGGACATAGAATTGCTGCAGATCATGTTTGATGGAAGAGGAAACTGTCCTCTTCCGATACCTCTGTGAACCACATATAGGTTTTTTCTTCCTTTTCAGAGGGAAGAATCAACTTTATATATATCTGCTATCAAAGAGCACAGTAAAAGGCTATACTCTGTCTATACAAGGAGAATTAGAGATAGCAGAGGATTAAGATCTTCGGGATCTGATACGATACCTCAATACGACAAGAGTAGGATATCATGTACTTCGAATGGGATCTTTTGTGGCTTCAGATTCCGTGTTCCGACAAGATGGAACTGCTCCTCATCAAACTTCTTTGAGAAATTTTATGAGGGAATTCTTTGTTTTCTCTTGGCCCTTAACTACCAAGAAGACAAGTGAATTTTTTGTGCATTGGAATCTCGCATCAGGTTTAATGGAGACTCGGCAATGGGTTCTTGCCAGCATAGTATGATTGGCAAGAGAACTAAAACCCTCTATTCCTGACTCAACGATTTCAGATAGAAGTTTCGTTGCCCAGGCAGGGTACTTACGTTTTCACCTACATAAGAAGAGATGGTTTAAACGTTTGCTACAAAGTCTTTGGGATGCGATGAGGGTTCGCAAATGCTTCCCAGAAGGTATTCAGAGAGATACAGTAAAGAGCTAGAAATTAGGAATCCTCCCAATTTCAGCTCGAAGTCTCCTTCGACTTCCAAGCCCCTTCCCTTCCTTCGGACAAGGATAGGGAAGATTCTGCAACGAGGAACTTCATCAGCAAGTAAGAAGAGATCTCGTTAGCAACGGAAGGATTCAAGAAGGATCCTCCTCGGAAGACTCTTATCTCTCGTACTGTTAGATGTCCTATCGTCTAATGGATGTAGTTTACTACAATCACCTTCCCTTGCCGGGGAGAGGCCCAGAAGCTCAAAGTGGAAGAATTTCTTCCACCCTTCTCCAATCTCCTGATAAACCATTGTGGAGTTTCAGGACTTTCGGACAATGTAGCGCCAACCAGGCGCCAAATGCCAAAACAGGCGTAAAAAACGCCAGAGGCAGACAGTTTCAAGGAACACTTGTCATTGTCTGATGAAGAGAAAGAGGGGGCCTCCAACCTAGCGCAGATGCGCTGGAGGCGAACAAGTCAGACAGATAAGAGTGTCTGATGTGGGCATCGCCAGACATCCTCGGGACTACTACCAAGCTCGCAACATCTAGCTGGCTGCCAGCAAGTGGAGAGCGGAGGTCAGCCAGGGCCAGACGCAAATAGTGCCAGTCTGGAGCCAGGCGCGAAGCTACTTCCAGGCGCGAGGCGCCAGCCATGAGTCAGGCAAAAAGCGCCTTCCAGGAGCTAGGCGGCCAACCAAGTGTCAGGCAGGCGCGAGGCGCCAGCCAGGCTCGAGGCTCCAGCCAGGCTCGAGGCTCCAACCAGACTCGAGGCGCCACCCAGGCGCAAGCCAGGCTCTAGGCTTCATCCAGAAAAGATCCATTTCAAAGGAAGCCCTGGTCTTCTTTGAAATAAGTGTGATCGCTAAAAGCACTTCATGAATGACTTGATGATTCCTTCAAACAGCTGAGAATTAAAAGCGCTTGAAGTGCGAGCTTTTATGAATTCTTGTTCGTTACATAACAATATGTCGTGAAGGACATATTAGCTGTAACTTAAGGGAGATGCAACTCTGTGTTGACTTCCCTTTGCACAAAGGAGGTCAAGTTGACCTACGAGAGATCCTTCTCTCTTGGTTTTATGTGTCTACGGATACGTTGCTGGGATAGGGAGCCGACACTGATCCTTAACTGAGTTAATTTTTATGTTAACATAGTGTTTTTTTTTTTTTGGTTTGTTTGAAAGGAGTTTGGGGATAGCTCTTTTCAAACTAAGCACAAACCCTCGTGTTAGGATCAGGTGATCGGGATCGGTGTTGTGCTCCTTAATTATGCCCCTAGGCATAGGTGTATTGTCATGTAAGTGGATAAGACCCCATTGACAAATGACCATTAGATTCTGTCGAGTAAGTGGATAAGACCCCATTGACAGATCTACAAGAACTCTTAGCCATAGGTCACATCCTCGCTAAGGCTCTTGAGACGAAGCAGACACCTAGCAATAGCTAGGAAGTCAACCTTTCGTCTAAACACATAGGAACCAAGGTTTTATTTATCTATTACCTACAACGTATGTTGTTTACCTGTCTAATCAGTAATTAGCTGTCTCTTACCCACCGCCAAAGGTGCCAATCAGCTAAGTATATATCTGACAGGGAAGTTGAATGTATGAAAATGATATTGTTATTGTACAATAAAGTTTCATACATACTTACCTGGCAGATATATACGATTGAATGGCCCACCCAGCCTCCCCTCAGGAGACAGGTGGAAGAGAAAAATCTGTCCTTAGAAGGTAATAGTTTTTTCCTATTCCTCCAACCAAGCGGCAGGCCGGTAGATCACCTGACCTACCTACCTGTAGCGTGTGCCGCGAAATTCGAATTTCTATCGGGGACGACGGAGTCTATAGCTAAGTATATATCTGCCAGGTAAGTATGTATGAAACTTTATTGTACAATAACAATATCATTTTATTTTGTTGAGGTTGGAAGTCCTTCGCGATGTCCTTCCCTGGCCTACCCGACCAGACTTAGGCTAGGTTTTGGAAGGTAGGCCAGGCTGTCTTATGCCCCTCAACCCTTATCGCCTCCCAACCAGGCAGTTATGTTTGCTTGGAGGGTGGTCCAGGACAGAGAGTCTCTCTCGTGTCATGTTTGTAGGGCCTAGACCTATCGTACCTGACCAGGTCGGAAGATTCGATTTTGGAGGGTTGAGTTAGGTTCTATCCGTCCTCTTCATGACGTCCTTTGGAGGCCATGCTAGCCTACCTGACGGGATCTGTACCGATCTCGGAGGGTTAGACTGGGTCCTTACCTGGGTGCGTTCCCCCCCCCCTCCCTCCTTTCGTAGTTCTTCCAGTAATTCCTCATCAATTATTTTATGATTTGTCTTGTTGTGTGTAGCCTGGGCCTTTGCCCCCTTTAGGGTGTCAGTTGGCCTTCTGTCTCCCGCCCCTTTAGTGGTAGGCTAGTTACGGCTCCCGAGAGGTGGTTGGTCACTGATCGGTTGCTGTGGCCAAGCGATCACGACTCGTCCACTCTCCTCCAGACACTCCCCCCCCAACCCTGCCCCGGACTCGTTCCGGCACTGCCTAGCTAGCTCGCTGCTCAAGTAATCCTATCGATGAACAACAGCTAGAGCGTACATCCAGGGGATTAGTCGGAGGAGATTGGGTGATTAGTAGATTATGTAATCTCTATTGATATGTCTCCAGGCCTGTGGGTCCTCTGGTCAGGTGGGGTCTACCACCACACCAGACAGTAGGCTATACGCCGGATTGTACGTACCACTGCTCCGCCGCTCTGTTTTCTGTTCTCCTCTATGTTATCGCTGCCTCCCCACCCATGTGGGGGCGGAACTGGGCTTAGAGCTGCGTTTCTAATTACCTTAGAACTGCTTCTCTTCCCCGGTGCGATCAGACTCAAGCCTAGGTTTTACCCAGTTTCCCTGTTCTGCTCGTATCAGCCCAACCCCGCTGGCTTTTACTATTGTGATAACGAGATTATGGATTCTGGAGCAGGCGAAGTCTTTTAGAGATTATGTTAGGGAATGTTTTATTTAGCCTCTGTTCGTATGTCTCCGGGCCCGTATTTGTTCCGATGAGTGTGGTCTACCATCACACATGCCAGAAAGTATACACTGGAGTTTCACGTACCGTTGTTCCCGCCGCTGTGTTTTCCATCTTCTATGCTGTCGCTGCTCCCCACTCCGGTGGGGGCAGAACTGGGCTCAGAGAATGCGCCTACAATTGGCTAGGTTTCATTACTCTGCTTCGGTGCGATCAAACTCAGGCTTAGGTTTTACCTTGTTCCCCTGTTCTGTTCGTATCAGGTCCTCCGCTTGTTATAGCTTTGATGATCCCAAGTATGGATTCCGGAGCAGGCGGAGACATCCAGAGCTTTATTAATAACAAGTAAGTTGAAAATTATACCCGATTTTGCCTTTAACTGATTAAGTATCTAGTTGAAGTGTACTCATACCGCCGGAATTAACTCCGGCAGCATTATCTGATGATACTCATTTGCCTTTTCAACTTACAGGTGGTCCGTTGCCAGGTGACGGGTTGTCCGGCCGTTCTGTACAGGCCGTATGGGCATGAGGTCTGCCGGTCCCATGCCAACTGTGCCATCCAGGTGGAGGAAAGTGTGGTTTGGCACCCGGAAGTCTGTACGGTGTGCTACAATCTGGTTAAGATCGTAACAGACGAGCCGGTAGGTAACATACTTGCCTCATTGTTTCTGTGAAATTTTTGTTATACTTTTGATTTGGGGAAAATTCCCCGACACTGGGGAACCTAATTTGGTTATTTCTTACAGGTTAGTGTGGCGCTCAAGTCTTCCTCGATGGCGGCCCTTAAGGCCTGGGTAGGGGGCTTCGGCAGGAACGTGAAATCCGGCCAACCCTATGTGCTGTCGGAGGAGCTGTGCACTCTCCTCTACCCTAAGGCTCCAGTTTCGGCAGCAGTACGGCGGTTACCGCTAGGAGACTCAACCCCCCCCCCCCCCCCCCCCCTCCCCCCCCCGGAGGACCAAGAAGGCTTGTGTGATATTGTCACAGAGGAAGTGGCAGCCATCAGCCTACACCGAGAGCCTATGGCCACTGAGGAACAGGAGGTAGGTAGGGAGGTAAGTGAGGCAGGTAGTCTTCCTTTTAGCCCTACTTCTTCTCCTTCCCTCCAGGGCTTCCCTACGAAGTCCATCCCCACTTGGAATAGGTCGGGCTCAGTAATCCCCAAGGTCAAATCCTTGAAGACGAGATCCCTGCCGAAGGTGGCTAAACCAACCAAGCCTTCCCCGGCAGGTTCCGCCAGGTCATCATCGGCTCCCAAGCCTTCGACTTCCTCGGCTAAAGCTACTCCCCCACCCAAGGGGTCAAGAGCTAAGTCTTCCAAAGCCAGACCGGCAGAGTCTGGCTTCGACCAGGAGGCTTTTGCGAATCTTCTCATGCGGAAGATGAGCGAAGTAGTGGACTCGAGACTCGAATTGATGTCCACTCAACTCGCCTCAGGTCTCGAGACTTTGGGTCAGTCCATCATGTCTCTGACCCAGAGGTTACAGGCCCAGGAGGAATTGGTGACCGGATTCCTCCAGTCCGGAAACACATTGCAGTCTTTTGCGGTGCGGGACGCATCCAAGTTTCTGCCATTCGAAAACTGCAACCCGTGGCGGTTGGCTCTGCATGCCCCGCTCTCAGAGGGCAAGCTTACCATTGAAGGTTGCGGAACCCGACCGGTGGAAGACTATGAGTTCTTCCCAGCGGGCCTTCAATTTCCTCTCCCGGGTTACACTAGACTAGCCGAGGAAGCGCTGGTCAGGGTAGACAAAGTCCCGAAAGTGACGGTTATCTACCCTAGGGACCAGGCTCAGTCTGCATGGGTCCGCACCCTCACAGAATGCGAGTGTGTCAACACCAAGTTGACACCCCACAAAGGTTGCTATACCATGTTTGTAGTGCCGAATGAAGTTCCGACTCCTTGCACGTCAAAGATTGCAGAATTGACACTGCAAGCCAGAATGGAGGACAAACCTATGCCTCAGCTAAAAGAGACGGAGGCTACCTCTTTGCTCTTCCCCGGGGATCTAGTGTTGGGCTGGCGCTCCGGCAACGTTTACGGTGGGCAAACTCGACCCGGAGTGTGCCTCCACACAATTCAGTGAACGTTTGCCCAGAATTCCGGACCCCATGGTTAAGGTGGAATTCGAAGCAAGATGCAGGCTGAGCAGGTCAATTAACTCAGTCACCACTGCAGAGTTGACTGCTACGACCTTTGCAGATGAGCCTCTATTCCGGGTCCTGACAAAGTCACTATTACAGGCTTTTCAATCAGACCTGTATGACTTTATAGTGGCTAGACAAGCCTGCAGGAAGCATGTCTTTGCTAATGCTTCCATCAGGCACGAACCGAACAGGCTCATAAAGGCGTCTATCTGGGGTGCCAACCTCTTTCCTAAGGACATGGTTAACAGCGTCCTCAGCAAGGCGGCCAGAGCTAACCAGAACCTTCGGGTCCGTTGGGGACTTCCATTCAAAAGGAAGTTTGAGACCCCCGGACCACAATCCAAAGGTAGGAAGAAGCCTAGGAAGTACCAACCTTTCCAGTCCTCTCAGCCTCGGACAGTAGTGCAAGCTGTTCCTGACTCCCAGATCAACAAGCCTTTGACTTCTAAGGCACAGCCACATCAACAGTTTGTTCTGCTACAGAGTCAACCAACTCAACAGCCTTCGAGTTCGGCCGCCCTTGTAACTTCCCCAGCTTTCTACACCTCCTTTGAATCACAAGGGACGTTTTGAGGCTTCAACAGGCACGCAAGGAGTAGCGGAGCCAGAGGTGCCTTCCGACAGAGAGCTGGGTCTAGAGGCAGAGGCTTCAGAGGAGGCAGAGGAAGGCTCCGCAGGTGGGCGGGAGACTGTATCTCTCCGGGGACCATTGGACCTTCAGTTCATGGGCCCACAGTATTGTATCGAAAGGTCTGGGGTGGAAATGGAGGAAAGGGCCTCCTTCACCAGTCAGTTTTCACCAGATTCCAACGACAGACCTACTGGACTATGCCAAAGATCTTCTTCAAAAGAAGGCAATAAAGAAAGTCAGTCGCCTGAAATTTCAAGGGCATCTGTTCAGTGTACCGAAGAAGGACTCGGACAAACGAAGAGTGATTCTGGACCTAACTTCCCCATGGGGTCGTCACCACCTCTATCGATCTTACAGACGCTTACTATCATGTACCGATAGCAAGAAACTTCTCTCCATGCCTAGGCTTCAAACTAGGAAAACAAGCTTACTCATTCAGAGTCATGCCATTCGGGCTCAACATAGCGCCCAGAATATTTACCAAACTAGGAGAGACAGTAGTTCAGGAACTAAGAGCTTAGGGGGTAATGTTAGTAGCTTACCTAGACGACTGGCTTATTTGGGCAACCAACGACGGGGAATGTCGCAAGGCAACAGCCAAGGTAATAGGATTCCTAGAATATCTGGGTTTCCAGATAAACAAGGAAAAGTCCCATCTCATTCCGGCGTCCCGCTTTCAATGGTTGGGAATTCAATGGGACCTAACCACACACAAACTATCTCTCCCACCAAAAAAGTGCAGAGAGATAGCGAAGGCTACGTGACAATTCCTCAAGAACAAATGGGCTTCTCGTCGTACCCAAGAGAGAGAATTCTAGGTTCTCTTCAGTTTGCCTCAATAACAGATGTTTTGTTAAAAGCCAGACTGAAGGATGTCAATCGGGTCTGGCAGAAAAGAGCCAACAACAAGTTCAGAGACAAAATCTCTCTGATTCTGCCGATATTAAAGAAAAGACTCTGTCCATGGACGGAAGTCCGGAGTCTCTCCAAATCAGTGCCACTACAATTTCCCCCGCCGTCTCTGATAGTCCACACAGACACTTCTCTGAGCGGTTGGGCGGGCTACTCCCAGTACAAGAAGGTTCAAGGAACGTGGTCGAAAACATTCCGCCAGTTCCACATCAACGTCCTAGAGGCAATGACCATTTTTCTGACCTTGAAACGACTAGCTCCAGTCAAGAACAGTCATGAAAGACTAGTCTCGGACAGCGCAGTGATAGTTCATTGCATAAACAGAGGGGGCTCCAAGTCGAGCAAAGTAAATCATGTAATGATTGCGATTTTTTCGTTAGCAACGAAAAATCATTGGCACCTGTCAGCTACTCACCTGGCAGGAGTATGGAATGTCATTGCAGACTCACTATCCAGAACAACTCCGCTGGAGTCGGAGTGGTCCCTGGACACAAAATCATTCCATTGGATTTGCCAACAAATCCCTGGCCTTCAGGTAGACCTGTTTGCCACGGAGTCCAATCACAAACTTCCGTGTTATGTGGCTCCCAATCTGGACCCTCTAGCTCACGCCACAGATGCGATGTCCATAGACTGGAACTATTGGCAGAAGATTTACCTATTTCCGGCAGTAAACCTCCTGATGAAAGTTCTGCACAAACTCAGATCTTTCACAGGACAGGTAGCATTGGTAGCACCCAACTGGCCGAAGAGCAATTGGTTTCCTCTTCTACTAGAGTTGAATCTCCGTCCCAGATGGATTCCCAATCCAGAACTGACTCAAATAGTACAAATTCGGACTGTGTCAGCTTCCTCAAGAATTCTAACTTTATGAACTTCATGAAGTTTGCGGCACAGAAGGATGCTAGTATTGACCCACTAAATATCATGTTCGTGGTGTCGGACAAAAGAGAATCAACACTCAGACAGTATGATTCAGCAGTAAAGAAGTTGGCCATCTTTCTAAAAGAATCAGATGTCCAGAAGATGACTATGAATCTGGCAATTTCATTCTTTAGAACCCTGTTCAAAAGAGGCCTAGCTGCTAGTACCATTACTACGACTAAATCTGCCTTAAGGAAGATTTTTCGGTTTGGCTTTAATGTTGATTTGACAGATTCGTACTTCTCGTCTATCCCTCGAGCATGTGCTCGTCTGAGACCGGTGGACCGTCCTCACACGGTCTCCTGGTTTTTAAACGATGTACTCAGGCTGGCTTCAGACACTGATAATGAATCATGCTCATATATAACCCTTCTCAGGAAAACATTATTTTTAATGAGTCTGGCCTCAGGCGCCAGAATTTCTGAACTGTTGGCTCTCTCTAGAGAACCAAATCATAATGATTTCCTCCCGTCAGGTGAAGTTCTGCTCTTCCCAGATCGGAAATTCTTAGCAAAGAATGAAGACCCACAAAACAGCTGGGCTCCATGGAAGATTATACCTCTCACACAGGACCCATCATTGTGTCCTATCGTCACATTTAAATCTTATCTGGGCAGAACTTCTGAAAAGTCTTCAGGACCTCTTTTTATTAAAGAAAAAGGCGGAACAATTTCCTTGAAAGGAATCGGACAACAAATTCTTTATTTTATTAAACAAGCCAATCCGGATTCAGTCCCTCGTGTCCATGATATCCGGGCAGTGGCTACCTCAGTTAATTATTTTCATAATATGAACTTCGAGTATCTTAAAAAATATACGGGTTGGAAATCCCCGACAGTATTCAAACACCACTATCTGAAGAATTTAGAGGCCCTTAAATATTCGCAGTGGCTGCAGGGAGCATTGTCTCCCCTGATACGGCCTAGTTTTGTAACTCTTATTTCGTATTCTTTTATTTTGCTATTAATTTTTCTTTTGATGCTCACTCTCACATACCTGCCTCGCTCATAATCCCTGCCTGTCTACCTTATGTTCCGGTCTGGATTGCTTATCAACCCACTCCTGGACATGTACATAGTTCATAATTGTTTGTTTTTATGTATTCCTTACCAGTTGTTTTTTCCCAGGATTGTATGGATTTGGTCATATTTGATCCCTTTTTTTCCATTTGTAACTTGCTATTCTTACATTGGTTATTAAAACATAATTTTAAGAAAATTTATATTTTTCCTTATATATCTGTAAAATTTTGTGATTTACCAAGCTTGTATGGCCAATTCTCTGATACTATTTCACCGGCCGACACAGGCTGAACCCAGAAAAGGGATTTTGATGAAGGAAAAATCTATTTCTGGGGGAAGACCTGTGTTCCCCGGTGAACCCATCCCTCTCTTCTCCTGGTCCCCCACTCTTTAGCTGGCCCAAGCTTGGGTGCGTAATTCAGGAATGAAGCGTTCGGGCAGAAGTTGTAGTAGTAGCAAGCGGAAGGTAGACGTAGGGTAGATGTTGTAACAGCACCTATCTAGAAAGGGGTTTTGAGAGGAGTCTTCTAATTGGCAGAATATCTGTGGTAGTGGTTTCCACTCACCCTTGTCTTATACCAACACCCTTTCTGGGTGAACGAGCTAGAGGTAGTAACTTCAGCATTCCATTTAGCTTTTTTCTCTGGTATATTTAGCATCTATTTATACCTAGAAATGTGTGCTACAGGAACATTTCACCGGGCGACACAGGTCTTCCCCCAGAAATAGATTTTTCCTTCGTCAAAATCCCTTTATTTTTCTAGCTAACCATAGATTTGTTTGCCATATAGTATGTACTTTATGTACATATTGCCAAAACTATTTCACATATTTTTAACTTGAGACTTATCTTTACTTACTTAACTTAGATTTGTTTGATATACTGTAACAATACTTCTAAACCATTTCTTATATTTTTAACACAGAAGAGTTGCATGGTGAACTGCAAAAATGATATGGAATTATCTTAAGCCTCACAGTATAAGAAGTGTTAATAAAAAATAACAATGGCAGTAATATCTATCCTGAGTGATGTACTGTCGGCCAACGAAGAATTGGTGTAGTTTCTTAATTCAATATTCGATATCGAAATATTGCCATATGCAGGTGCCAGATTATTTACTTACAATAAATAGCATTTCCTTTCAAAGGTGCTATACTTGAAATAAATTACATTAAAATTCAGTAGACTTATTCAATGTATTAAAGATAATTATTTTGCAAAGTAAGGAAAATATATACCAATGGGTCCACGCTTTCTAATTTTATTCTCAACTCTAGCTTCGTGACAGCATACCTAAGCATTTTGAAGTTGGCTTTGCTGGCACTCGAGCCTTGACTCATCGTATCGTACTGCACTGGGGTGTTGTCATTTCGTCTCCTACAGCCGATAAATAATACATCAAGGCATTAACATTCTTTGAAAACTATGTTTAATTAAACTAATTTTGTCCTTTGATTAATAAAATAATTTACATGACACATTTAGTGGGCCTAAATTGAACTTCTGATTTTCACAAATGATTAGCCTAGGTCTATTTTCAGCAGTATACTCTCTCGGATACATAATATGAATGAATATTGAAATTGAAAATATTCATTTTCATACATTCAACTTCCCTGTCAGATATATACTTAGGTATAGACTCCGTCGTCCCCGACAGAAATTCAAATTTCGCGGCACTCGCTACAGGTAGGTCAGGTGATCTACCGCCCTGCTCTGGGTGGCAGGACTAGGAAATATTCCCGTTTTCTATTAGATTTTCTCTGTCGCCGGTGGTGTCAACATTGTTGTTACTACCTCCTGACTGGAATTCTTTTTTCAACGCTTTTATCTTCTTTCAACCGATTTTTGGTGACGTACTTGGATAGTTGTTTGGCATTCGCTATCGTGGAACTGTTTTTGGACTTGGCTTTGGATTTTTCTTGAATATGTCTGACTCTAGTGTTGGTTTCAGAGTGTGTGTGAATGAAGGCTGTAAGGTGAGGATTCCGAAGGCTTCGGTAGATCCTCACACTGCATGCCGTGGATGTAGAGTTGTTGAGTGTTCTTTAGATAACACGTGAATGAGTGTGAAAGATTGAGTGCTCAGGAATGGAAGACTCTAACTTCTTACTTGAAGAAGTTAGAGAAGGATAGAGAGAGAAAGGCGGCTTATAAAAGCCTTAGTAGATCCAGATCTAATGAACCTCTGTCTAATTCTGTAGCTTCTTCTACTCATCATTATTCTCCTTCTTTATCAGGCCGATCACAGGTTGCTAATCCCTCTGATTCGGCTTCTGAAATTGCAGAACTCAAGGCTTCCCTTCAAAAAATGCAAGAGAAAATGGCGGCATTAGAAGGTAAGCAAAGTGAGGGTGATATTTCCAGTGATGTAAGTGTCCCCAGTGTAGTGGAGGGGGCGTCTGGTCGTCTTTGCGATGCTCCCAGGCCTAGACCGCTTCCAAGCTCCCTGGCCCAGAGGAGAAGGAAAGTCGAAAGCCGTACGGAGGTTGTGGAGAATCCCCAACGATCAGGCGTCCCTTCAGCAGAATCTGTTACATCTCAGACTGCCAGAGATCGCTACAGAAAAAGCGTCCTACGAGAGTGCTTTTCATCATCGGGATCTTCCTCACCGAAAAGAGGATGGAAAGATACGAAGCTTTCCCGTCCGTTAAAGAGAAACTGGAAAGAGCCTGAATTGAACTCTAGCCCCGAGCGCTTTTCCGAAGAAGAAGCGCCTTCAGTCATAAAGAGAGCTAGAAAGGAGTTAACTCCCTTTGCGGTAAGGGAGCCTCAAGCGCCTTCCAGATCTCCCTCTCCTGCTTTTGAAGAAGGGGAGTCTTCTACCAGGAAGATTTTGATGAACATGCAAGAGCAGCTAGCGTCGTTGGTAGGAGTCCTTTCCAAGGAGCCTTCTCGCAGAAAGGACGACAAGCTTCCTGTCAAAAGATCTAGACACCGATCTCCTGTCAGGCGCAACGAGCCTTCCAGGGGAGTTGTCGCACAGGCGGCCATCTCTGGGGGGAGCGAAGCACCAGGCAGGCGAGAGGTAGAAGAGGAAGAAGCCCCTGCCAGGCGCCAAGCAGGCGCCAGAGAACACCTGACAGTGAGGATGTTGATGACTATGAAGTTCTCACAGAAAGGGATGAGCCAGCCAGGCGCAAAGAGCCTGATTATTCCCGAGACCGTTCCAGGCGCAGAACGCCAACCAGGCGCCAGGTGCCAGCTAGGATAGAAGAAGCGCCTGCCAGGCGCCAGGCGCATACTATACGAGAAGAGCCTGATAGGCGCCAGGAGCCAATCTGAATTAGCCAAGATTCTCCTAAGGATAGGCGTAGGGAGTCAATAGCTCTTAGTCCCTCGCCTGTTAGAAGTTCTTCATCGAGGGAAAGGAAGAAGTCAAAGGAGGAGACAGATGAAAGAAGGGAGCTTTCTCCTTCCGATCCTCTCGACTTAGAGGACATTTCGGAAGACGAGGTAACTAACAAAGAAGGACTGTCGAACTATAAAGTTCTTACTTCTCTCCTTCTAGAAGAATATGGAGATTCGTTGACTCCAGCTGCTCCTCCTTCTCCGCGTTCTCTATTTTCGAGCGCTAAATCACTCAAGTCTTCGTCCTTCCTCAAGATGAAACCGGCCATATCTATGAAGAGGGCCCTACAGTCTCTAGACTCCTGGATTAAGACTAAAAAGGAACTAGGGAGGACGGTCTTTTGTATGCCTCCTGCCAAACTAACGGGTAGAAGAGGCATATGGTATGAGACTGGAGAAAATATGGGATTGTCTCTGCCACTTCGGCCGAATCGGACTTCTCAAGTCTGGTAGACTCCTCGAGAAGACACGGCTTGAACTCGGCCCAAGCAACATGGAGTCTTTCGGAAATGGACCATCTCCTCAAGGGACTTTTCCACGTCTTGGAGGTATTTAATTTCCTGGATTGGTCCCTTGGGGTTTTGGCCAAAAAGTCCCAGGAAGCGGAAGACCTAAACCCGGAAGCTTTGCATAGCATACTTACATGCATAGATAAAGCTGTTCAGGATGGGTCGGCAGAGGTCTCCTCCCTCTTTGGTGCGGGAATGCTGAAGAAGAGGGCAGTTTATAGTGCTTTCCTCACTAAGGCCGTCTCTCTTTCACAGAGATCCGCCTTGTTGTTCGCCCCTCTTTCAGAGCATTTGTTCCCTTCTCAGTTGGTGAAGGACATTTCACATTCACTAACTGAGAAGGCGACTCAAGATCTCCTCAGGCAGTCTTCGAGGAAGAATAGGCCTGTGGCCAATGAAGAAAAGAAAGGGGCTCGTCCAACGCAGCAGCAGCCCTTTCGAGGAGGCCCTCCGGCTAGAACTATTTCCAGAAGAAAGACGACGGAAAGAAGAGGAAGAGCTTCCTTCCGACCCTTTAAGAAGGGGAAATGAGAAAGTGATCCTCCAAACACCTGTAGGTGCCAGGTTGCAAGAATTTGCGGAAGCCTGGGCAAACATAGGAGCCGACACATGGTCCATGTCAGTCATCAAGAAGGGATATTATATTCCATTCAAGGACACCCCTCCCCTGACGTCAACGCCGAGGGAACTGTCCGCCAGATACAAGGACCCTGTACTGATGGATACTCTTCGTCAAATGGTAGAACAGATGTGGGACAAAAGAGCAATCGAGCCGGTACTGGATCACAACTCCCCGGGGTTTTACAATCGCCTTTTTCTAGTAGCGAAAGCTTCGGGGGGGTGGAGACCAGTACTGGATGTAAGTGCACTGAACAGATTTGTGGAGAAACAGAAGTTCAGCATGGAAATGTCTGCTTCAGTCCTTGCAGCCCTTCGCCAAGGAGATTGGATGGCGTCCCTCGATCTTCAAGACGCCTATTTCCACATCCCGATTCATCATTCGTCGAGGAAGTACCTTCGTTTCATGATGGAGGGAAGGATCTATCAGTTCAGAGCCCTGTGTTTTGGCCTGTCCATGGCTCCTCAAGTCTTCACAAGTATAATGAAGAATGTAGCAAGACATCTACATCTGATGGGAATAAACATCTCCCTATACCTGGACGACTGGCTCATCAGGGCCAGGTCGCAGAAACAGTGTTTGGAGGACCTTTCAACGACATTAGACCTGACAAAGTCATTAGGATTGATCGTAAACCTCGAGAAATCTCAGATGATCCCCAGCCAGAACATGGTTTATCTGGGGATTCGGATGGATTCTCTGGGTTTTCGAGTGTTTCCTTCTCAAGAGAGAATATCGAAAGGTTGCGCCACAGTCTCCAGCTTCTTAGGGAAGGAGCGTAGTTCAGCGAGGGAATGGTTGAGCCTCCTGGGGACCCTTTCCTTGCTGGAACAGTTCTTTCCTCAAGGAAGACTGCATCTCCGTCCTCTACAGTTCTTCCTGAAAAGGAATTGGAATTGGAAGACAGGACAGCTCTCCGATACTTTTCCAATTCCGGTAGAGGTGAAAAATCACTTAAGGTGGTGGTTACCCCCTCTAGAGGAAAACAGAGGTGTGTCCCTGGAAGTTCGGAACCCGAACCTGATATTATTTTCAGACGCGTCGGAGACAGGTTGGGGTGCAACCTTAGGATCCAGGGAAGTGTCAGGCACCTGGTTGGAAGAGCAGGTGTCATGGCACATAAATTGCAAGGAGCTCTTAGCCATTCATCTGGCTTATGTAAGAAAACAAGGAGGGACTCACTCTCTCGCTCTATACGAACTGACAAGAGATCTTCTTATTTGGGCGAATCAAAGGAATATAACTACTGACAAGGTTTGTCCAAGGGGAGAGGAACGTGAGAGCGGACAGGCTGAGCAGGAGGTTCCAGGTCCTTCCCACAGAATGGACCCTCCACTCAGAAGTGTGTCAGATCCTTTGGTCTCTTTGGGGGAAGCCTCAAATAGACCTGTTCGTCACGTTCCTCTCCAAGAGGATAGACACCTTTTGCGCTCTGGCAGACGACCCCAGAGCTTATGCAGTAGACGCCTTTCTCCTGAACTGGTCCGGACTGGATGTGTACGCTTTTCCCCCATTCAAGATCCTGGGGGAAGTGGTAAGAAAGTTCGTGGCCTCGAAGGGGACAAGGATGACTCTGATAGCCCCATATTGGCCAGCCCGAGATTGGTTCACAGAGGTAATGGAGTGGACAGTGGACTTCCCCAGATCTCTTCCAAACAGGACAGATCTGCTCAAACAACCCCACTTCGAGAGGTACCATCAAAACCTACCCACTCTTGCTCTGACTGCCTTTCGACTATGGAAAGACTTGTCAGAGCGAGAGGGTTTTCTCGCAAGGCGGCAAGCGCAATCGCCAGAGCCCGCAGATCATCTACTATGCGAGTATACCAATCGAAGTGGGAGGTGTTCAGAAGTTGGTGTAGGTCGAAGAAGCTGTCCTCCTCCACTACCTCTGTGACCGAGATTGCAGATTTCCTTCTTTTTTTGAGGGAGAAATCACATCTTTCTGTACCAACCATTAAGGGATACAGGAGTATGCTCTCGGCTGTATTCAGGAACAGAGGATTAGATTTGGCCAATAATAAGGATTTGCAGGATCTCATTCGTTCTTTCGAAACATCCAAATCAAAAGAACCGAGAGTTCCGAGCTGGAATCTGGACGTGGTCCTAAAGTTTCTATCTTCTGAAAGGTTCGAACCACCTCACACGGGTTCCTTTCAAGATATTACAAGGAAGTGCCTATTTCTGTTGTCTCTCGCTACGGCGAAGAGAGTCAGTGAGCTGCACGCCCTTGAGTCACGAGTGGGCTTCAAAGGAGACTCTGCTATTTGTTTGTTCCAGACTCTCTTTCTTGCTAAAAATGAGAATCCCTCGAAACCCTGGCCCAGGAGCTTCGAGGTAAAAGGCCTGGCTAGTCTAGTAGGCAGAGAGGCAGAGAGGTCTCTTTGCCCGGTCAGAGCGCTTAAATTCTATCTGGACAGAAAGAAACAGATGGGGGGTAGCAACACGGTCTATGGTGCTCGGTAAGGGACCCCAAAAGACCAATGTCGAAGAATGCCTTAGCCTTCTTTGTAAGAAGCGTTATTACGGAGGCACATAAGAACTGCCCAGATGACTCTTTTAAACTCTTGAGAGTGAGAGCTCATGAAGTAAGAGCGATCGCGACGTCTATTGCCTTCCAAAGAAATATGTCGCTGAAGAATGTATTAGAAGCAACATATTGGAGGTGCAACACAGTGTTTGCATCTCATTACTTGAAGGACGTGCGCGTAACGTATGAGAAATGTTTTTCTCTAGGTCCGTTTGTGTCAGCGCAGACGGTTCTGGGTATTGGAGCAAGCGCCGATCCTTAATTTTGTGTACGTAACCCTCTTGTCAGATACGTTCTTGGCTTCCTGCTGGAAGAAGTGTCAGATGTCGCACAGGCGGCCGTCGCTTCGGTTCAGTAAGGAAATCGAGTGGTATCTGACTATTAGAGGGGTACAAAATTTTTTTTTTGTACTTTAGTGTGTGCGTATTGACTGTGTAATTCGAGTTTTGGGTTGTTTGTGAAGAGTTTGGGGATAACTCTTGGCAATCTTAGAACTAACACGGGTGTTAGGATCAGGTGATCGGGATCGGTTGTGTGCTCCTTAAATAAGGCGTGTTGTCATATAAGCGGATTAGCACCCATTGACAAATGCCAGTCAGGCTCTGCCGAGTAAGTGGATAAGACCCCATCGACAGACCCACAAGAACTCTTGGCCACAGATCACTATCTCGCTAAGGCTCTTGAGGTGAAGCAGACTCCCAGGCAGTAGCCACGAAGTCTTCCACCTAATCAGGTAGGAACCAAGGTCTATAAATACCTACAACATATGTTGTTTACCTGTCTATTCAGTAGTTAGCTGTCTCTTACCCTCCACCAAAGGGTGCTAATCAGCTAAGTATATATCTGACAGGGAAGCTGAATGTATGAAAATGATATTGTTATGATACAATAAAGTTTCATACATACTTACCTGGCAGATATATACGTTTGATGGCCCACCCAGCCTCCCCGCAGGAGAAAACGGGAATGGTTCCTAGTCCTGCCACCCAGAGCAGTGCGGTAGATCACTTGACCTACCTGTAGCGAGTGCCGCGAAATTTGAATTTCTGTCGGGGACGACGGAGTCTATAGCTAAGTATATGTATATCTGCCAGGTAAGTATGTATGAAACTTTATTGTATCATAACAATATCATATTAATCTGCTTTATTTGATTATTCCCATTATTCTTGTTTTTTAGCCATGTTCGCCTTTCTTCTTATCCTTTTCATAATTGCTTAACATAATGTACTCAGACCTAGCTATTCAAAGTTAAAAAGCAATCATAAAAAAATCAAACGAATATAATTCAATCTTTTCTTTTTCATTGAATTCCTTACATATCATCCTGTTTCATTGGACACGTTGGAAAGCTGTGGGAGTCAAAACTGACGAATACATTAAGAAAAGCTTACTTTCATTAAAGCTTTCTTAGGTTGATCTTTCTGTAGCTATTCATTTCTTCTAAATAGAAATTAAAATTAGTTTCACATGTATACCTAGACCTACTACCATAAGCATATTATAAGTAGCTGAAAGGATAAGAAATATGAAAGGTGACGTTCTCATTAAGTCCATTTCATTTTTTTTTTCTTTTTTCAAGAAAAACCTACTGCTTTAATCAAGGGTTGCTCTTTGACGGCTACAACAATCATACAGGGTGTAACACGAGTGTATGCACATATTTTGGGGAATTTTAAAATAACCGTTATATAGTAATGCTTTCACGTGATGGAGTTTGTAGCGAGAAGTTGGATCGAGTTGCCCGAGATGTAGAAGAGAGCGGAGGTGGCGTATAGGAGTGATGGAGGGATTAGGTCGATGTTAATAAAGTATCTCCCAATAAAATATATTCTTCAGGTTTGAAGAAAAAAAAATGCATGCATCATTGAAACTGTTTCCCTCCCTATCCTTGGTATTCACTGGCCACCGATAAAAACCCAAACAAAAAGAGTAAGACTAACTGAATCTCTCATCCATCAAAGATAAGTTTGCTTATTCATTAGACACCTATCAAAGATTTCAAGTGTAGATTTAAAAATCTCTTCCTCTCCATCTAAAGTATTCATCAGACACCAGTCATAAGCGTAGAGCTAGTCATGATTCCTGGTTCAGCAATATCGTGACAAGGCACTAAAATTCAAAATTCACAAATGAATGTTGCTCAGCAATATTTACACTACTGTATTGTCTTGCTCTCTTGAGGTGGTTCGAGGTGTTCCACCTCTAGGCCCATGTTCTAAACTGTGCCATTCTTTAAACAATTTGATTCATCTATGTATGATTATCTCTGGTTTATTAAGCATTCTTGATATCTCTCCAACAGGCACTTACACCAAATGCAGTGCAATAATTGTCTCTCGCTCAGCGAGGGATATTTCTTAAACCGATAAATGACACATTGACATTAGATTCCCGTGCACATAATGACATCAAAAGCAATAGAGTGAGGTCGCATGGTTTACACTGTTAGGTTATCGTTTTTTTTTTTCTTTTCTTTTTTAAATTTGATAGCATTTTGTGAGATTCCAATGTTTTCTGTAAAACTTAACAAATGGAATAGTTCAACTACCTTGAACTTAGTATGGAAACGATAATGTAAGGACTATGTTTATGCGATACTACTAGTGATAGGTGTCTCCTGTCTATTTGGTAATGTATATCAGTGGTTGTGATATGACGTTTTTATCACTTCGTTTCGTTCACGCAAAATTGACATGAACGAAACGAAGTGATAAAAAACGTCATATCACAACCACTGATATACATTACCAAATAGACACCTATCACTAGTAGTATCGCATAAACATAGTTTTACACAATAACATAACATAATGTTCTAAAGATATCAGTGACTGTTTTTAACGTCATTACATATGATTTCTTGTGTCTGAAAAGAAAAATAGATAAAGAAGGCGTGAATCGTGCGTCAGGCAAGTGAACGAAAAATTATGAAACTCTGCCACCAGCTTTTTAGCAGACAGTACAATAAAAAATTTTTTAAAAACCTTTACTGTAGTATCATACTGAAGACATGCAGGGAAGAGGGTAGATATCTATACAGGAAGAAGAGGGGAGAGACTAAAAGATGTATCAAGAGCAAAGATGATTGGGTAGGAATGCAAATCAGGTTCTCAACTCAGCAGAGGGGAAAATGTAATCAGAATTGCAAAGTGGCTGAGTAAGGGTGAAAAGATGTTAAAGGTGCAATATAAAAAAAATGAAAATGGAGAAAAGTTTAGAGAGAAATAATGGAATATTGAGATGCAAAACAATTATGAATGGCGGGTAATGAATTGCTATTCATGATGAGTACACCCATCAATAATTACTCATTAAATGGTATGTATTGGTTTATTGTTGTAGTTTCCTTGTAACTTTTAATCTTACTACAACAATCTTATTTCTTATTGCAGTTCAGATTACCGTCTTCTTGAGGAATCCTTAACGTCCCTGTACGAAGAGCTTGTTAAGAATTATGCAACAAGTGGGAATGTGGCCTCACTGATCCATGTCTTCCTTTCAAGAGCCACAGAATTAAAAGCATCAACCCAGTGTGAAAAGTTAGTAGTATAATATTTAGTGTATGTTAGCAGGGATGACTTTTCGTATTACTGTAAAATTAGGATGTGGGTTCATTTTCATGAAGAAATGTCCACTATAGTTGCATATACAGTAAATGAATTTTGCACATCATACTTAAGTAGTATTGTGAACGTCATTGACCTTTGTTACCTTAAATTATTTATAAAATACTCTACATGGTTTTGCACAATTTTGCCTCTATACATGGTATTAATTGTAAGATAGTAATGATAACCACTGAGGACTTAAGTATATACTTCATTGAATGCTATGAAGGAATGCTGATTTTTTTTGTATATTGCAGCAATGTATTTACCTGGCAAGCATACAACGCGCTCTTCATTATTCGTTGCATCTGCAAGTTACTACTACAACATTTACCAGAAAGTGATGTAATTGAAGTTTTACAGACTGGTCCAGCTTCAGCCAGTGAAAGTAGGTATAAAAGATATACAGTACAGGCAGTCCCCGGGTTACGACGGTGTCTACTTACGACGTTCCGAGGTTATGACGCTTGTCAATAGACGTTATTTCCAGGGTTACGACGCCTACAACGCTCATCTGGGAGATGAAATATGACACCAAAAATGCAAAATAATCAATATTTGAAGGTTTTTTTGATGAAAAATGCCATAAGAATGCAGTTTACATAGTTTTCTAAGCATTAAAAGTAAGGTTTTCTTAGGATTTTTGACGATGTTCCGGCTTACGACGCGTCTCAGGAACGAAACCCCCGTCGTAACCCGGGGACCGCCTGTATAGTTTAATTTTGTCATTAGTCAAGTAGTGGTATTGTTATTTTCGAGGAGTGTATTAAGGAGCATTCAAATCCCTATATTTAACCTATATTATTTAAAAACTAAAGGAAAATTAAGGAGGGGGGAGAATGAGGAAATAATCAACACTTGGAGGAACCAACATATATATTTACTACAGTGGTGTTGCACCTCCATTTACATACAGCTTGCTTGTTTGATAAATATAAGAAACTTTTCCCCATTCAAGCAATGATGTTTATTTATAGTTGAGTAGAAGAATAACACTAATTTTGCCATTTTTGACAGGTTTAATGTATTTAGATATTAGTTTTATTTATATTTTAAGATTTTTAAAATAAAATTTTCATTTATTTTAAACTATTATTTCTCACCAATGTTGAATAACTTTGCTTTTAGCTGTTGTAATTTTATTTTTGGTATGTAAGAGTTTATTAATAGTAAAAAATTTAATTCTATAAACAGGCGTAGCAGGTGATGATAATTCAACGTTAGTAGAAGAGCTGGTAACAAGTTTAGTAGAAGTTATTGTGGATGTCCCTCTTGTAGACCTTACTTATGCTCTCCACCATGAAGCTACCACAGCACTAATAGTGCTGACATCGGCACTAGTTTTTTCTTCAGGAGATGTTTGTCACTTAGCAGTTTTCAAGTAAGTTCCTTGTTCACATTGTGTGCAGAGTGCTTTCTTTTTTATTTGACCTTGGTATTCTCAGCCACTTTAAACAATTTCAAGGCTTGAAATACCTTACACTGTACATATACTACCAGTACTTGTAACAACCAAGGCAGCTCTGAGAGTCATGGACATTATTTCTCCCCCTAATCTTAGAAGCCATAAGATCAATCCCTGGTTCTTGTAAATTAATGGTTTGTAAGTTAAGAAATGAAAATATATTTTGAAATTCTGGGCTCTTTATTTATTGATAACCAGAAGCAAGTTAATTTTTTAAAATATTTTATTCAAGTGCATTGGATAATTAGCAATTATGAAGAAATTTCTGGCCAGCCCAAGGGGAATTAAGAATTTAAATATTTTGGTCTATGTAAAATATACTAAATAATGCAGACCTAACTACGTATATTCAAAAGGTATTTTTCTTTTCAGAATGTTGATGACTGGTCGGGCTTCCATCCATGCATGTTTGTTTGTAAAAACTCTGTTGAAACGTTTTATGGCACAAGACAAACCACCTGCAAAAAATGAAGGCGGGAGTGTTGTTTTAGGATTAGCATGTAGGTTAAGTGATTTATGCAACTTTGTCTTCAAAATTGATATTGTAATAATATATGAAATTAATATGTACTGTATGTGACTGATTTGGATTGGAACAAGATTTAAAAATGTAAGTTTTATAAATTAAAAATCTTTTTTTTTATTATTTCAGCTGGTTTGTGGAATGTCCTTACCTTTGGCTTGGTTGGATCTGAAGAGACCACCAAGAAAGGCCCCGAGTCACCCCTCGCAACACAGAGCATTTTATTACTTTTGGTGCTTGCTAATCATTGTACTGCTGATCGTAACATCAGGAACCCTTACAGACAAGCATTACTACATGCACAAAATTTTCATGGTATGCTCTTTATATACAGTATATAATTGTTTAAATACTTGTTTCTGTATCAAAAATTATTGTTTCTGCATCAAAAATTATTGTATTTAAAAATTTCAAACCAAATTTCTAGGAAAAAAATATAAAAGGAGTAATTTACCAAATGATTTTACCAGTCAAATAGCCAGTTCTTGCTTGTACGTACATTAATAGACAATGGTTAATTTTATTATCATGAATGTAACTTTGTGCCATCATGAAGATGAAATTTGGCAAAGTTAGCTTGATGTAGCCAGGGATCCACTGTAAGGATGGCAGAGCTTTAGATTATACTCAAAGGTTAGGAAGGATGAAAGGACACAAACCTCATGAGATCCCACAACATAGTGAGGCCCTCTAGTGAGGTCCTCTACAGATGCAGCAGAATAAGCCAGAGGAATTACTTGTGGCCAGTAAGGAGGATTTTTTTTTAAACACTTGTTGATTCTGATGATTCCTATGCAGGAACAAGGCATTGGATCTGTCCAAAGGATGTGACCACGCCAATACAAGAACTGATATATGTACTGTACTACTATATTGAAAGTGGGTTAGATGTTATTGTATTATCTCTAAAGTATCTGTATTCATTCGTTAAACTGAACATTTATGTAATCTCGTTGGTGTCGTGTACTGTAGCTGCTATTTTTTCAGATCCTGCCGAGAGTACCCCCACCCAAGCAGTCGCTACTTTCAAGTTAGAATTTGCTACATTGTACAAAACCTTATATACTCACCTGCAAGAAGACCAAACAACATTGGTTCTTTATCTCCTTTTGCATAAGAATGAAGACTTTCGAACTTACGTGCTGTCAAGAACTGACATGGAAAACCTTATTTTGCCAATTCTTAGAACTTTGTACCATGCTCCAGATAGTACCTCGCATCACATTTATATGTCCCTGATAATACTGCTCATTCTGTCAGAAGATGACTCCTTCAACAAAACGATTCATGATATTGTAAGTAGTGGAAATATAATTCGTAATGGCTTAAAACGTGTTTTGGAGAAGTAAAATTCACAATGTGTGGTTACATTACAGAAATAATACTTTTTAATATACATACATAATATTGATTTGCAAACCATTGTGGATGTTATTTCTCCACTGCAAGTATTGGTAATATTCATTTTCACACTTGTGACCCATTTTGATGTTTGTCACAATTTTTTTTTTTAAATAATGGATCTCTTATAATGTTGGATCTCTTATAATGTAAGTGCCCAAAACCCACTATATTTATCACAGCTCTTGGAACAAGACTAAATAAATAAGACACAAAATAGTTAAGACTTGGAATCCACTTAAAGTATGCAGCCCCGCCAACTGACACTGATTTTGTGCATAAGTTTAAGGGGGACTATAACATCTGAGATGATTTTGTATGCACAAAAGGCTTAAATAAAAAAATGGCTTCATATGAAATAGTTAATTTTGTTGTGAACAAAATTTAATTAAATTTTTACAAATTAAACAAGTCCAGGGAAAAGTTATTATACAAGAATGGAGAAGCTGAAACACAAGCTGATTTGGCTGTGATGAGTAGGTAAATAATAAAGAAAATTATTCCTTATTTATATCAGGTGAGGTATTCTTAACTGAATATAAAGCAATCTGATGTAATGGTAAGAGAAAGAAATATGATAGATGTCATAAAACGGTAAAAAATATATTAATGGTAAGAGAAAGAAATATGATGGGTTTGTAATAAAATGTGTGTTCAAAACCAAAGGAGGACAAAGGGATGAAAGTTGTGACGAACATTTGAGGAACACGAAGACTTATGCATACTTTGTAGGTGGTAACACATTACCTGCTGTAATGGATGATATATCTGAATGCATGTATACCTCAAATTTCTCTAGTAAAACTTTAAGAGAGGTACGGTGACATTTCAGCATTCCTGCATAAGGGATGGTTCTAGGGACGCACGCAGGATGGTTGCTAGGCCAAAGAGGAAAAGAATACAGACCTTGTGGGCCTTAACCTTCGACTATGATAACACAAGGTCGAACATTTCGGAGTAAATTCTTGTAATCTTTTGATGTAAGCAGAAGGGGACAGTATTTGTTTCTTGCTGTTACCCTTGAGAAGAAAAAGCCATTGTAGAAAAAGAAGTAAATTCCTCTGTTCGTTGTACACAGCACTGACAGGCAGAGAAGAATAAGCCCACTCCCAGTTTGTTCCGATACGTAATACAAACCTGAGGCCCTTTAACAATAGGAAGGTAACTAGCGGCAGCTGGGACGGTCATAAGCTTCGAACAAGGGGAGAACGGTAGTTAACTGCTTGTCCGATCGTGCGCGCGCCCAAGAGGTGAAGAATCACTTTTGCTTTCGGCCGCGGGTGTGAAGGACGTGTTCGTCATCGCTCTCTGCCCGTTTCATCATCGTATGCTTTGTTTATATTGTGTTTTCTACTAATGGTTTGTTTGATCTAGAAAATGAAACTGTAAGTACACTGTTTTCATTTTCATTACTTAATTATGAATCAACATGGAGCTATCGCCGTAGAGGCGGCGATTTCCGCTCTTTTCATGAAATTGAATTTAATTATGTCTCGGTGCCGAGGGCGGGCGCACTCGCGCCGAGTCATGTATTTTGGGCGAAAGTGTGTAATTGAAAGATGTAAGTACTCTTTTTCATTATATTTTTGCCCTGTGCGTTCGTTGCCGAGAACTTGATTGCGCTCGGCACGAGCCTCTTATTTTGTATGAATAGAATGCAATGAAAGTGGATTCGCAATGCAGTTTTCTTTTCATTTTCATTTATTAATTGCATCAAATTTAATTTTGGATCAATTTCCGCTCTTACCCGGGAATTAATCCTTACGATTTATTGCTGTGAAAGTGAAATCGCAAGTGCAGTATTGTTCATTTTCATTTATAATTATGATAGCATCATATTATTATGGATCAAGTTTCCGCTCTTACCCGGGAATTGATCTTTTCCCCTTTAAGTTCTATGAAGTGAATCGCAAGTGCAGTATTCTGTTTCATTTTCATATTACTTTTCACTGCTGTGCGGGGGTAGGGGAAGCGAAGGTCTGCCAGGAAGTCGTCGGAAAGCTCTCCCGCGACTCCCTTGGTATCCGATTCTTCGTCTTCTTTCCTGCCCCCCCGCTCAGCTTCCTCGTATTTTGTATTTGGGGTCTTCCTTCCGTTCGGGGTGGGGCATGTCTCCCCCCCGTGCGTGAGGGAACCCCTCTTACTAATCTGTCTGTGCTACCGCAGGTGCTACATCCGTGGGAGACGACCTTGGACAGGTATGGGCCACTGCGGCTGCAGGGCGTGCCTAGCATCCACGATCTGCTGCAGCGTCTAGCGAGGTCTGGGGCGGTGACCTTGGAGCGGTCTCCACTACAACCTTCACGGCCGCTTATGCTGCTTCCCCCCGCTGGTCTACACTCCCCATGCTGTGTCGGTGACGCCGTCTGCCGCTTCTAGGGCCGGTCGCCGCCGTACCGAGGAGGGGTATGCCGCCGCCGCCTGTGTTTTCTTCGTGTTGCCTGCCCCAGACTTCCGCTGTTCCAGCAGCTCGCCCCTGGACCGGCCGCCAGTACCAGCTTCCCGCTGGCTGCCGATGATTCTACGAGGCGATGGCTGGGCCTGCTGTACCTGTCGCTGATGTGGTTCCCGCTACTGGCTTGGCTGTCCCTTCTGTGTTTACCGCTGCCGCTCCTGAGCTGGTTGCTGTTCCTGTCGCTCCTGGTTCCTGCGCCTGTCCATGCTGGTCCTGCCCATGGTGTGTCTTCCCCAGTCCCAGGTCCTTCCGGACAGGTGCAGTCGGGCCGTGTTGCTTCGGCAATAGGCCCGACTCCGGCCTGGATGGAGGACCTGACGACTGTCCTGCGTGAGCTGACGAAGAAGAGGAAGGTGTCATCTTCGTCTTCGTCTGCTGCTGCCTCTTCCCCTTCGACTTCTAAGGCCCATAAGCCGAAGAAGAAGAAGGCTGCCTCTCCCCCCTAAGAAGTCTCCTTCGGGAACTTCTAAGGGCCCGTCCCACCCCGGTGGGACGGGGGGTCCTTCTGCTGGTCCTCCTGCTCCTTCGGGAGCGGAGCCCGTCTCCCCTTCCGTAAGGAAGAGATAGACGGGACCAGAGGAGTATCGGTTAGCTCTGGTACTTCCTCGCCTGGTGCTAGCGGCGATGCCGCTACGCCAGGTTCCGGCTCGGTCTCTCGTTCGCGGGAGATCCCGAGTGTACGCTCTCCCTCGGGAGACCGTGCAGCCAAAGTTTCGGCGCCAAGACCACGGCACGGAGCAGAAGGCTGGCGAGAACCGCTCAGGTGACTCTCGCCAGGCCAGCGGCCGCTCTCGCAGCGACCGGCTGGTAACCGGGTTTTCCCCCTAAGAAGACTCCTTCGGGAACTTCGAAGGGCTCGTCACACTCCGGTGTGACGGGGGGGTTCTTCTGCTGGTCCTCCTGTTCCTTCGGGAACGGGGCCCGTCTCCCCTTCTGAGAAGAAGAAGAAGACGGGGACCAAGGGTTGTGTGTTGGCTACCGCTGGTACACCCTCGCCTGGTCTTGGCAGCTCTGCTGCTAAGCCAGGTACCGGCTCGGTTTCTCGTCCGTAGAGAAGTTCCGAGTGTACGGTCTCCTTCGGGTGACCGTGCAGCCAAAGTTAAGACGCCTGAGTTCGCTCAGCGTCATGACCGAGGCACGGAGCAGAAGACTGTCGAGAGCCGCTCAGGTGACTCTCGCCAGGCCAGCGGCCGCTCTCGCAGCGACCAGCCGGTACCTCGGGTGGACGTGACGGTCTCTGACCGGCCACCGGTTGAAGCTGGGAAGAGGTCCCCTCGACCGACGGTACCAGCCTCGGCTGGTACCAGCGGTTTGACGTGCCGCGAGGACGCTCACCGGTCTCACCGCGAAAGTGAGCTCTGCAGGTCACCTGACCGCCGCTCCCACAGGGACCGGGCGGATACGATGACCAGCAGCAGCTCGTCTGACGCACGGGACCGGGGTCGACGTGCTCAGTCGAGCCGCTCGCCACAGGTGAGCGGCACGGCCAGGCCTGCAGATCGATCCCCACCGCGGGTTGGTGATCGGCTGCAGCCCCCCCACGTACGCTGGTCCTGCCAGCGAGCGGGGGGGGGAGCGTCAGGTCTGTCTCTCCACTACCTTCAACTTCCTCGGGCTACACCGGGAAGAGCGAGGTAGCTAGGAGTGATCGTGAGAGGTGCGCCGCTCACGATCCCGTCACGACGCCGCACGTGCCACGTATGGTCTTAGGACCAACCAGGACGTACGTGCAAGTGATTGGAGGCGACCGTCAGGGGGGGGAGGGGGGTAGCGTCAGTTCTGTCTCTCCGATACCTTCAACTTCCTCGGCATACGCCAGGAAGAGCGAGGTATATAGGAGTGATCGTGAGAGATGCGCCGCTCACGATCCTGTCACGACGCCGCACGTGCCAGGTATGGTCTTAGGACCAGCCAGGACGTACGCGCAGTGATTGGAGGCAACCGTCAGGGATCTGTTGCTGTGTCCTTCTTCTGAAGGAGGAGGGTCTTGGGAGCTGCTCTTGTTGGAGGGACTGGATGGTCTACTCCTCAAGACGCTGTAACTTCCGAGATTCAGAGTAACTTTGCCCAGGTTATTGCACTGATTCGTCAGCACAACGACCTGGGGGAAGGATCGCCGCTCCCACCAGCAGAGCCCATGTCTCTGCTCGAGTCGTTTTGGGGCCCGAGAGGGAACCCAAACCGACGGTGGGTTTGCCGCGATCGGAGCTTGCCGATTCTGTCTTGAACCAGAGTCTCTCGTCTCCGGACAAGAAGGCTCTCATCAGTTCTGGCCGGTCGATCAAGCTACTTCCACCTCCTCTACTGCGACAGCGGCGTTTCTACGTGTCTTCGGACACCGTATTTAAATACTCCTTCGGTCCTCCTGAGAGGTTTCGACCTCGACGAGGACTGGAATGAGTCGGAGGACGGTATCGGCTCTCTCCTGTCAGGTGTCGATCAGCCCCACCCAGACGACGTTCACAGTGGCGGCAGACCCTTACCTACAGTGAGAGTTCGTAACCCTCCTCGGGGAAAACGTTTTCTCCTGACGATACGTTTTCCCAGACTCTTTGCGGCAATGGCTGCTCCTACTCTTCTCCAACTGCTAGTTCCACTGGGAAGGCGAGCGAGTATCCAATTCCTCCCCCATTCCCTCTCTCCTTACGGCTACGAGGGAAAGGGGAGGGATCCTACAGAGATTTCTCTGTAGGATTCCACGTTGGGGACTGCGCTACCGGGGGGACCTTCGGGTCCTACCTGACGATATCGTTTGACGAATTCGTTGGGGGGTGGTTTCGCAGACTGCTTAGAATTCTACGGAATTTCTAGCGCATTCAGAGTGTTAGAGTTTCTTACGATCTCCAAACACTTAGGCGAGACCACAGTCCAAAGTGAGCGAGACGAGAATCCCGATATGTTACACGATAATCGGGAACCTCGCCTATGCTCGAATTCCTGGAATTTCTAGCATTAGGAAGAAGCTGCTGCTGAAAGAAGACTATCTCACAATAGGCGACCAACCTGGAATAGAGAAGAACGGACAGGAATATCCAGTTGTTCCGATACGTAATACAAACCATCGGTCCTTTAACAATAGGAAAGTAGCTAGCGGCAGCTGGAACGGTCGTAAGCTTCGAACAAGGGGAGAACGGTAGTTAACTGCTTGGCGCGCGACTGGGAGGTAAACAAATCACTTTTGCTTTCGGCCGCGGGTGTGAAGGACGTGTTCGTCATCGCTCTCTGCCCGCTTCATCGTCGTATGCTTTGTTTATATTGTGTTTTCTACTAATGGTTTGTTTGACTTGAAAATGAAACTGTAAGTACACTGTTTTCATTTTCATTACTTGATTATGAACCAACATGGAGCTATCGCCGTAGATGCGGCGATTTCCTCTCTGTTCATGAATTGAACCCTTGAATTATGTCTCGGTGCCGAGGGCGGGCGCTCTCGCGCCGAGTCATGTATTTGGGCGAAAGTGTGTAATTGAAAAATGTAAGTACTCTTTTCATTATATTTTTGCCCTGTGCGTTCGCCCAGTCCCAGGTCCTTCCGGACAGGTGCAGTCGGCCGTGTTGCTTCGGCAATAGCCCCGGCTCCCGCCTGGATGGAGGACCTGACGATGGTCCTGCGTGAGCTGACGAGGAGAGGAGAAGAGGAAGCTGTCATCTTCGTCTTCATCGTCTGCTGCTGCCTCTTCCCCTTCGACTTCCAAGGCCCATAAGCCGAAGAAGAAGAAGGCTGCCTTCCCCCCTAAGAAGTCTCCTTCGGAACTTCTAAGGGCCCGTCCCACCCCGGTGGGACGGGGGGTCCTTCTGCTGGTCCTCCTGCCTCCTTCGGGAGCGGGGCCCGTCTCCCCTTCCGT
Organism: Macrobrachium nipponense; assembly: GCF_015104395.2. Lineage (NCBI taxonomy): Eukaryota > Metazoa > Arthropoda > Malacostraca > Decapoda > Palaemonidae > Macrobrachium > Macrobrachium nipponense. Next base: position 72,154,500 of record NC_061089.1, read on the forward strand.
AAGGAAGAGATAGACGGGGACCAGAGGAGTATCGGTTAGCTCTGGTACTTCCTCGCCTGGTGCTAGCGGCGATGCCGCTATGTCAGGTTCCGGCTCGGTCTCTCGTTCGCGAGAGATCCCGAGTGTACGTTCTCCCTCGGGAGACCGTGCAGCCAAGTTTCGGCGCCAGAGTTCGCTCGGCGCCAAGACGCGGCACGGAGCAGAAGGCTGGTGAGAGACGCTCAGGTGACTCTTGCCAGGCCAGCGGCCGCTCTTGCAGCGACCAGCTGGTAACCCGGGTTTTCCCCCCTAAGAAGGCTCCTTCGGGACCTTCTAAGGGCCCGTCTCGCTCCGGCGATTCGGGGAGCTCTTCTGCTGGTCCTCCTGCTCCCTCGGGAACAGGGCCCGTCTTTTCTTCTACCAAGGAGAAGAAGACGGGGACCAGAGGAGTACCAGCTTCGGCTGGCACTTCCTCGCCTGGTTCTAGCGGTTCTGCCGCTAAACCAGGATCCGCCTCGGCTTCTCGTTAGCGAGAAGTACCGAGTGGACGGTCTCCCGCGGGAGACCGTCCAGCCAGTCTTGACACCCGAGCTCGCTCGCCGTCAAGACCGAAGCGCGGAGCAGAAGACTGGCGAGTGTCGTGCAGACGACTCTCGCCAGGCCAGTGGACGCTCTCGCAGCGACCAGCTGGCTGCTCGGGTTGACGTGACGGTCGCTGACCAGCCACGGGTTGAGGCGAGGAAGGGGTCCCCGCGGCCGTCGGTACCAGCCACGGCTGGTACCAGCGGCTCGACGCGCCGAGAGGACGCTCGCCGGTCTCACCGCGACAGCGAGCCTAGCAGGTCACCTGACGTCGCTCCCATCGGGACCGGGCGGAGACGGTAACCAGCAACAGCTCGCCTGACGCTAGAGATCAGCGTCGACGTTCTCAGCCGAGCCTCTCGCCCCAGGCGAGCGGCAAGGCTAGGCCTGCTGCTCGATCGCCACCGCGGATTGACGATCAGCAGCAGCCCTCCAAGCACGCTGGTCCTGCCAGCGAGCTAGGGGGGAGCGTCAGGTCTGCCTCTCCTGTACCTTCAACCTCCTCGGGCTACACCGGGAGGAGCGAGGTACCTATGAGTGATCGCGAGAGGTGCGCCGCTCGCGATCCCGCTATGACGCCGTATGGACCAGGCATGGTTCTAGGACCGACCAGGACATACGCGCAAGTAGCTGGAGGCGACCGTCAGGGGTCTGCCGCTGTTCCTCCTTCTGAAGGAGGAGTATCTCGGGATCTGTTCTTGTTGGAGGGACTGGACGGTCCTACTCCGCAAGACGCGGTTACTCCCGAGATACAGAGGAATTTGCAGAAGTCATTAAGCTGATTCGTCAGCATAATGACCTTGCGGAAGGATTGCCGCTCCCACCAGCAGAGCCCACGTCTCTGCTCGAGTCGTTTTGGGGCCCGAGAGGGAACCCAAACCGACGGTGGGTCTGCCGCGATCGGAGCTTGCCGATTCTGTCTCGAACCAGAGTCTCTCGTCTCCGGACAAGAAGGCTCTCTCAGTTCTGGCCGGTCGATCAAGCTACTTCCACCTCCTCTACTGCTGACAGCGGCGTTTCTACGTGTCTTCGGACACCGTATTTAAATACTCCTTCGGTCCTCCTGAGAGGTTTCGACCTCGACGAGGACTGGAATGAGTTGGAGGACGGTATCGGCTCTCTCCTGTCAGGTGTCGATCAGCCCCACCCAGACGACGTTCACCAGTGGCGGCAGACATTACCTACCGTGAGAGTTCGTAACCCTCCGCGGGAAAACGTTTTCTCCTGACGATACGTTTTCCCAGACTCTGAGAGGCCATCGCCGCAAGGCGATGGCTGCTCCTACTCTTCTCCAACTGCTAGTTCCACTGGGAAGGCGAGCGAGTATCCAATTTCTCCCCCATTCCCTCTCTCCTTACGGCTACGAGGGAAAGGGGAGGGATCCTACGGAGATTTCTCTGTAGGATCCCACGTTCGGGACTGCGCTACCGGGGGGACCTTCGGGTCCTACCCGACGTAAGCCCCGGTCGTTGAGGAGGAATCCTGCCCCATTCTCGATTTCTACGGGAATCGAGAGGAACCACCAGCCGATATCGTTTGACGAATTCGGTGGGGGTTTCGCAGACTGCTTAGAATTCTATGGAATTTCTAGCGCATTCAGAGTGTTCGAGTTTTTTACGATCTCCAAACACTTGGGCGAGACCACGGTCCAAAGTGAGCGAGACGAGAATCCCGATATGTTACACGATAATCGGGAACCTCGCCTATGCTCGAATTCCTGGAATTTCTAGCATTGGGAAGAAGACTGCTGCTGAAAGAAACTATCTCACAGTAGGCGACCAACCTGGAATAGAGAAGATCGGACGGGAATATCCAGTTTGGCTTGAACTATCGTCTTAGTATTCTGTTCACCATTGAAGCTTTCCTTCGAGGAAGACTTCTCCTTCACTCTCTTTGATAGAGATCGAAGGTGGTCGATCCCCAATCCTTATTTTGTTTTCTTGAAGGAAAGAATTTAGGATGGAGATCGTTGTTCAGAATCCTACAAATATACTACGTATATTAACCTCGCGACATGATTCTACTAAGCAGTTGAATTGTCCGAGGGGTAGGCGCATATCCTAGTTAATCTACGGATTGCGACTTATAAGACAAGTATTCTAATTGAACTGCAACTCGGGGTTGCCTGCAACCTCCCAGGAGTTTTCAGTTTCAATTTTATATACTTACGGTTTTGTCACGACAACACCATTTCAACTTTTATATTTACCGAAATTCGTTTCGCCTAAATATAATTGCTCGAGCATATCTTTTATGCTCGGTAGTTCTAGCCGAACGCATTCCTTCGTGGAATAATAGATTACCTGGCAACTCAGGATGACGCGTCAGCGAGAGCTCAGGCTCAACTACTGCGTATTGAACTGCCTGATAGCAGCTCAGTATCAGCTGGGCCTCCGAGATGCACGGTCATGTATGTCTCTCTCTCCCCTGCTTTGATTGACTACCGAACCGTATCTCTGCCCAACAATCATGGACTTAGGTCTCTGATTAACGGGGATTCTCGCAATAATGAAGGACCATCTACTGCTGTGACGCTAGATTCCATCGCCTTCGACATTGCGAGAATTTTCAACAGAGATATCTCTTGGACTCTTTCATCTTTCTGTTTACTGCACGGTAACAGAAGTCTGTACAAGTCTCCCGCTGCATCGCACTGCGATAATGCGAATGATTTTGCAGACATCTGAGTTTGTCTTCAAAATATCTCGTATTCGTAGGTGTACAATTGTTCATTGTTCAACCCGAATTACAAGATGTGTCAGAAGACATCGCCTACTCTCCGACCTGACAGCTCTACTTCCAAATGTTCAGCCCATGAGAAGCAGTTCTTCAGGCGGCTTTCCCCTGTGTTTTCATTACTGAAGAATGCCCCGCTTTCATTGCAACTACGACTTCTCACCGGACAGCAATGAAACAGCGGTTAGCGTTTTCAGTCATTTGTAAGCACAGGTTATGAATCTTGAGAATCCTTCTCTCGATTCATCTGTGAAGACGTAGGTTGCATTCAATATCTACCTTCGTCTTCAACGGTACATAGTGTTGTTTCTCCTTAGCTGAGATTCAACAACCATGAGATGTTTTACCTTCAGGGACCTTGGTCTCTAGAAGGTAATTGACTTTCGCCTGTTGGGCACATGCCTTAAGAGAATCATCACCTCGCTGTCCGGCATTGGTGACAAACAAATACATTATTTGTTTGGTCTCTCGGCATAACCCTTTAAAGGCGAAGGTCACGTGACTTACTCGGATGCTTTGACAACTTGCCTCCTACCGAACGCAGTCAGTCGGCAGCTGTCAGAGCGCCCGAGTCAGTTACGAACTATGCTGTTGACTTAGTTCGGTTGTTACAGAGCAATCATTACTTCGGTTTAATAGCTTGTCACAGTACCTATACCATCTACACCCACCATGGAGTGTCGGTGTCCTATCCACTACCGAGAACTTCGCTGCATGGGGATAGGAGGATGCGAGAGACTTCGTGGCAAACGGACAGACCAGTATGGGTACTGGACATCACCGAAGTAGAGAAGAGGGATAGGTCATGCGACTATTTCCTTCTTTTCCTCTGAGGAACTGCATGACTTCTCCTGCGAAGTCAAGCATCCAGGGGATGGGGATCCGTGACGCTCGATTTCGTACCGAACTTCGTAGCGAAGACTCAGAACCCTTCGGTCCCTGACGATTGGTTCGAGTCGTTCACAATCCCCTCCCTAATGGACTTCACCGCCTTCGATGCGAAGGAGATGCTGCCTTGTCCGCAAGAACTTCTCGTGGTGCAGGTACTGAAGGCAGGGGTCTGGTCCAACCAGACCACATGCCCTTCTTCTACCTTCGGGATATTGCCCACAGGTCCTTGGATCTTTTTCCTTGGGACCCGTGGTGGCTGCTCAACACGTTGTGTAGCGAACCCAGACCCTCGCAGGCTGAACAGCATCGAGTCCTGGTGTGACCGTAAGAATGGATGAGTGAATGAGAGTGTGACTGGCTCCTCTTCCCATCTTTTTCTTCCCCCTCTACCTGTGGTTAGAGGGACACGGTCGTCACCCTGCTGGACTAAGGACAAGATGCAGGTGAGCTACTCAACAGAGCCCCATCCTATCCCTTTCACTAGGGATAGGAGCGTATATCCACCACTTCCTCCAACAAGGGGGAGGAAGTGGATGCCAGCTTGAGACAACCCATACTTTATGTTGCCTCTTGCAAACAGGAACAAGTTCTTGCTTGCTGGTACGAAGAGATACGCTTGCCTCTCTCTTAGTACTCGGCCCAGAGGTCTGACCATTGATCCTGCGGTGCACACCCCGATCAATCGGACAGAGGCTTGGATCCCTCCCTCGCTCTTACGACCAGGGAGGCATTCCAGGGATGGACGAACACCAGTCTGTTCATCAAAAGACTCAGATTCCTCCCACCAAGAAGTGAGTCTTCCTATTGTTAAAGGACCGATGGTTTGTATTACGTATCGGAACAAATGACAATTTGTCGAAAATTGCATTTTTCCTAACTATACAAACCTGAGGTCCTTTACATATAGTCCCTCCTCATGCCACCCCTCACTCTGCGTATTTTGCATGGGCCAAAAGCAAAAGTGATTTGTTTACCTCCCAGTCGCGCGGCGCGCGACTGTCGGACAAGCAGTTAACTACCGTTCTCCCCTTGTTCGAAGCTTACGACCGTTCCAGCTGCCGCTAGCTACTTCCTATTGTTAAAGGACCTCAGGTTTGTATAGTTAGGAAAAATGCAATTTTCGACAAATTGTCATTTTGGCTTGAACTATCGTCTTAGTATTCTGTTCACCATTGAAGCTTTCCTTCGAGGAAGACTTCTTCACTCTCTTTGATAGAGACCGAAGGTGGTCGATCTCCAATCCTTATTTTGTTTTCTTGAAGGAAAGAATTTAGGATGGAGATCGTTGTTCAGAATCCTACAAATATACTACGTATATTAACCTCGTGACATGATTCTGCTAAGCAGTTGAATGGTCCGAGGGGTAGGCGCATATCCTGGTTATTCTACGGATTGCGACTTAGACGAAAAGTATTCTAATTGAACTGCAACTCGGGTTGCCTGCAACCTCCCAGGAGTTTCCAGTTTCAATTTTATATACTTATGGTGTTGTCACAACAACACCATTTAAGCTTTTATATTTAACCGAAATTCGTTTCGCATAAATATAATTGCTTCGAGCATATCCTTTTTGTTTATGGCTCGGTGGTTCTAGCCGAAGGCATTCCTTCGTGGAAAGGATTACTTGGCAACTCAGGATGACGAGTCAGCGACAGCTACTGCGTATTGAATTGCCCGAGGCATTTCAGTACCAGCTGCCGCTTTGAGATGGACGGTTGGTTATGTCTTTCTCACCTGCTTTGATTGAATACCAACCGTATCTCTGCCCAACAATCACGGACTTAAGTCTCTGATTAACGGGGATTCTCGCATACATGAATGACCATCTACTGCTGTGACGCTAGTATTCATCGTCTTCGGTATTGCGAGAATTTAAACAGAGATATCTATTCGACTCTCATCTTTCTGTTTACCGCACGGTAACAGAATTCTGTAATAGTCTCTTGCTGCATCGTATCTCGATAATGCGAATGATTTTTGCGGAATCTGAGTTTGTCCTCAAAATATCTTGTACTCGGAGGTGTGCAATTGTTCATTGTTCACCCCGGATTAGCAGATGTATTGAAAGACATCGCCTACTCCCACACCTGCCAGCTCTACTTCCAAACGTTCAGCCCATGAGAAGCAGTTCTTCAGGCGGCTCTCCCCCTGTGTTTCATTACTGAAGAACGCCCGCTTTCACTGCACACCGGACAGCAATGAAATGGCGGTTAGCGTTTTCAGTCATTTGTAAGCACAGGTTTAGAATCTTGAGATTCCTTCTCTCGATTCAGCTGGAAGACGTAGGTTGCATTCATTGCCTACCTTCGTCTTCAACGTCACATAGTGTTGTTTCTCCTTAAGCTGAGATTCAACGTCTATGAGATTTTCTTGCCATCAGGGACCTCGGTCTTTTGAAGGCAATTGACTTTCGCCTTTTGAGCTTATGCATTAAGAGAATCATCGCCGCGCCGTCCGGCATCGGTGACTAACAAATATTTTATTTGTTTGGTGTCTCAGCATAACTCTTTAAAGGGCGAAGGTCACGTGACTTACCCGGATGATCTTGGACAACTTGCCTCTACTGATTCGAACCAGTCAGTCGGCAGCTGTCAGAGCGCCCGAGTCAGTTACGAACTATGCTGTGGACTTAGTTCGGTTGTTCCAGAGCAATCATTACTTCGTCTTAATAGCTTGTCAGTATGAGTACTGTACATAACCAAAGTCGAGAAGAGGGATAGGTCATACGACTATCCCCTTCTTTTCGTCTTAGGTAACTGCATGACTTCTCTTGAGAAGTCAAGCACAAAGGGATGGGGATTTGTGACGCTCGATTTCGTACCGATCTTCGTAGCGAAGACTCAGAACCCTTCGGTAACTGACGATTGGTTCGAGTCCTTCACAATACCCTCCCTAATGGACTTCACCGCCTCCGATACGAAGGCTATGCTGCTTTGTCCTGTGAAGGCGCGACGGAGCTGTCTGAAGAAACTCGACACCCAGGATGAGTGTGGACGCCTCTTCATCATTCTCTCGCGTTCCGCAAGAACTTCTCCGTGGCGCAGGTAATGAAGGCAGGCGCCTGGTCCAACCGGACCGCATGCACCTCCTTCTACCTTCGGGATATTGCCCACAGTTCCTTGGATCTTTTTCCTTGGGAACCGTGGTGGTTGCTCAACACGTTGTGTAGTTAACCCAGACCCTCGCAGGCTGAACAGCATCGAGTCCTGGTGTGACCGTAAGAATGGATGAGGAATGAGAGTGTGACTGGCTCCTCTTCCCATCTTTTTCTTCCCTCTACCTCTGGGTAGAGTGACACGGTCGTCACCCTGCTGGGTAAGGACGAGATGCAGGTGAGCTACTCAATAGAGCACCATCCTATCCCTTTCAGTAGGGATAGGAGTAAATATCCACCACTTCCTCCAACAAGGGGGAGGAAGTGGATGCCAATTTGAGACAAACCCATCATTTTATGATTGTCTCTTGCAAACAGGAACAAGTTCTTGCTTGCTGGTACGAAGAGATACGCTTGCCTCTCTCTTAGTACTTGGCCCAGAGGTCTGACCATTGATCCTGCGGTGCACACCCCGATCAATCGGACAGAGGTTTGGATCCCTCCCTTGCTCTTACGACCAGGGAGGCACTCCAGGGTTGGACAAACACCAGTCTGTTCACCAAAAAGACTCAGATTCCTCCCACCAAGAAGTGAGTCTTCCTATTGTTAAAGGACCGAGGGTTTGTATTACGTATCGGAACAAATGACAATTTGTCGAAAATTGCATTTTTCCTAACTATACAAACCTGAGGTCCTTTACATATAGTAGTCCCACCTCATGCCACCCCTCACTCTGCAACTTTTTGCATGGGCCTAAAGCAAAAGTGATTCTTCACCTCTCGGGCGCGCGCACGATCGGACAAGCAGTTAACTACAGTTCTCCCCTTGTTCGAAGCTTACGACCGTCCCAGCTGCCGCTAGTTACCTTCCTATTGTTAAAGGGCCTCAGGTTTGTATAGTTAGGAAAAATGCAATTTTCGACAAATTGTCATATTTAAACCTGAAACAGTTAATGCAAGATTGTCTGCACAACAGAATCCTGGAGAAAGGAGATACCAGTTCTCCAAGTGGGTCACATTCCCAAAAAAGATGAGCTTGCTAAATCACTTTACGGAAGCTACGGCAAGAAGAAAAAGTCTAAGCATTAAATTGAGCACAATTCACAGGTCGAACAACCAGTTCCCATAAAACCAGCAAAAGTTCCCAACTAGAAGGTATCACCAACTCTCAGGATATACTGTCCAAAGTGATTGATTTTTATTGTGCAGACCTGGGGAAGAGGTCAACATTTCTGTTGCCATGGATTAAAAATAATAATAAGTCTGAATGAAGTGAAAAGATTACTGGACTGTTTCTGAAAGTATTATATTAAGAAAAAGAAAAAATGTATTAAATTTAGATGAGGTATGACTACGAAATAAGAATTATGGCTGGAGTGCAGTGTGAAGATAATAAATTATACAAGGAAGATGCTGAGAAATGCAGTATCCAGTAGCTGGAAAAATACGCTTAGCTTTTCTTCCATGGTTATCAGTGGACAGAGCTACACCACCATACTCAAGTCAATTGTTACAATTTTCTGTTGTATCATCTAGTGAAGGGAATGTGGTCAAAGCAGCCTGGAAGAAGCCTCTTACAAGAATTGAGTACATATCAACTTTGCTGATTGGCAGCATAAATATATTCTGCAACTTACATTATCAAGGATTGCTTATCCTCATTCCAAGAACAATGCTGGTATCCCTGTGCCAATAATAGTTTTGGAAGCTTTGCTTTTCTGCTTAATTGTTAGTAAAACAGTAATACTATATAAAAGCTTTTGCTGAAACATTATTTCTATTTTTTTTTTTTTTTTTGTAAATAATACTACATTTTCTAGAACGAACTGTCTGCATGTATTAGGTTTCTTGAATTAAATTTTTGTTCCATTACATGCATTCATTGTACATTGTTGGGAAATATGTAGCTGTACAAAAAATGTCTATGAATTTACATTTTCTGAAATTTATGTGTATTTTCAGCCCCTCAAAAACATCACTTGGTATACTGAACGTCTCATAAGTGATATATCTCTTGGTGGCCTTCTTATCCTGGTTGTAATTAGAACCATTACCTACAACATGACCAAAATGAGAGTAAGTACTGAATACCCTTCTAGAGTGCAAGATTTTTTTTATTGTTTTAACTAGTAAGGCAAAGAATCTGGTCACTGCTTTTGCCTGGCCAACCCTTATGGGTAATTATAGTATTTGTTAAACATACATTGTATATTGTACGTATTTTCATTCCCATTTTACTTTAATGATGCACTATATCTTTACAGGATAAATATTTGCACACAAATTGTTTAGCAGCGCTTGCAAACATGTCAAGTCAGTTCCGTTCATTACATCCGTACGTGTCTCAGCGGTTGGTAAGTCTATTTGAGACTCTAGCAAAGAGACATGCACGACTTTGCGAGTCACTTCGGCAAGCTGATTATATGTACGAAGACTCCGAAAATGATATTCCAGATGCAGTAAGTAAAACTTTTGTTTTTATTGTACGTAGATAAATACTACAACCATTGTCTAAAATTGCCCATAACTATGGATTGAAGTAGGCAAGCTGGAATTGTAGTTGTCTGGTAGTGTTAAAACCACATACATACAGGTATGTAGTGGTCTAGCAGCTTGGTCTAATTTCTTGTCTGGCCTCAAATGTAAGAGAATCACTTTTGTTCATATGCGGAACAAACCTTCGGTCTTAACAATAGTAGGATATTTCCAAGCGCTAGCTGGTAACCGTTTAAAACCAATAAGCCGCCTCAGTGGCTTGGTTGGTATGGTCTTTACCTGCCACCTCGGTGGCCGCGAGTTTGATTCTCGACCATGCCATCGAGGGGTCAGAGATGTGTATTTCTGGTGATAGAAGTTCACTCTCGACGTGGTTCGGAAGTCACGTAAAGCTGTTGGTCCCGTTGCTGAATAATCACTGGTTCCATGCAACGTAAAAACACCATACAAAGTAAAAACACCATACAAACAAACAAAACCAATCAAAGATTGTAAGCAAGGAATCTGTGAGATCTGGCTTTGCCACTGACTATTAGTGTGTTAGTATATGCAAACAGTTACTTTACTTCAACAATATTTGCATTGATATGTTACTGATTATTTTATCTGAAATAGAATCATAGTAAATTTCACTCATGTAGCCTTTAACCTTTTTCTTGATGTTTTTATTTTACTAAAATTCTTGTTCTACAGTGATACAGTTTCATATTTAAGACATTTTACATTTTGCAGTTTTTTATATATATATAAATATAACCAAGTTATTTCTGCAGAATTGCAGTCTAAAGATGTGTATGGATGAATAAAGTGTACACTTTATTACATAAACCTCAACGTTTTCACTTTTAATAAATAAAAATGAATTTTTGCCCATTTCAACTATTTTCTTAAATAGTTGAAATTTTCCCTCATGCATGTCATGTACCCACCACAGGCAAAATATATCTGTATGGAACTTTTGAGTCACAATATCTGTAAAGAATAAATCCAATATGAATTTATGGCAAGATCCTTTCAATATTCAATACATATTTAATTTTTCAATAGTTAAAACGGGAAAAATTTCCCTATCTTGTAACGTCAATTTTTTATCTCATGATTTAAAATCCAAATGAAATCTTGCTTAACTGTAGAAAGTTATTTTTTTTATATCAGTATGGTAACTGATTTTATGAGCTTGGTTTTGAACATTGTTATTGAGATCATGTGATCACGGAGACCAAGAATATCCAGTAGTAATTGGACATTTCAAAGTTGCATGAGGAAGGTACAGTAGTTGATTTCTTTACGGAAACAAATCTGTTTGGTATAAATAGAGTTAAACCACATTATTTCCGTTAAAAGATAAAATCATGTGAAAAGTTGTAATTGGCAAGTGTCTCATACAGTTTAGCAAATCATTACATTAGCACTGTACCTGTAAAAAAGAAATCAGTCGCACTAGGTAATTTTCTTGTCACTTAGTGGTTTCATACATTCCAAGCACTTGCTGCATATTTATTTTTGTGTACCTGCTGCGAACACAGTATGTATTGGTACTTGAATGAGGGTTACAGTTATGATAAGTATTTATAAATATTTCCTTTCTTTTATTATAGCTCAGTGATGTGAGTGTATTGGAGGAGGTGCTGAGGATGGTGCTAGAAATATTAAACTCTGTCTTGACTCACCAGTTGTCGCATAATCATAACCTGGTATACACGCTGCTATACAAAAGGCACTTGTTTATACCTTTCTCAACGCATCCCAATTTTCAAGATGTCACTCAGAACATAGATGTTGTTCTCTCATATTTGATGGGCCGTTTAGAGACTACAAAGAGAGATCCAGGGGTTCAGGATGTACAGGTATGTAATAGTATACTATTTGTTTTAGAGATCATTGTTTTCAGGGTAAAACCTGCATTAGTTAAGACTCCCCCTCTCACAGTATATCAACACTTTTGGAACTCTCTTCCTGCTTCTGTTTTCCTTTATTTTTGTATACTCTTTTCATCTTACATGAAATTGATTTCTTCCTTGGCAATTACTTTCCATTTGTTCACTCTCCTCCAGTAATGGCATTAGGTAACACTTTCTATTAGGGTATAATAATAAAATTGTATAATGTTCTCATTAATAGTTTTTTGGTGGTGTAGGAATGTTGCATTAGTTTTATGTTGTATCGAGAACATAGCCCTACATTACATTGGTAGTAATAGAAAGATTTTGCTGTTCATTGTTACTGTATAGTATTTCAAAATAATGGTATACATTATTACTTTATAGCATTTCAAAATTGTCTATGTAAATACTGCATAGCATTTATTTTTTTCATAGATTTCCTGAACATTAATGCAAGTACGTAAACACTCACAAATGTTTTTACTTTTTTATTGTTTGTTTTCAAACATTTTTTTTTCACAGGAGGTTATTCAGCAGGGAGTACTTCACCTTCCAAAAGACCGCCTTAAAAAGTTCCCGGAACTGAAGTTTAAATATGTTGAGGAAAATGAACCCGAGGAATTTTTTATTCCGTACGTTTGGACACTAGTGTACCAGAGCTCTGGGTTGTATTGGAACCCGGAATCTATATGTATCTTTGATCCTTCTCAACCAGATGGTTAATAAGAGTGATACCATCACCTTGGTTAGTCTGTGTTGTTGTGATAATGATAAGATTATATATTTTAATTTATAAACATTTTCATTAATAAAAGTAGATTTTACAGAGAGATTCAAGGTCTGAAATACATTTTGCAGGACTTTAAGTCTGATTTTTCTGTATGTTATTTAATAATATATTTGTATTTTATTATTGCAAATAGTTTTTTTTACAAAATTTTATTTGTATTATATAATCTGTATACATCGTGCTTTGTAAGGTAAAAAAGAAAAAATGATTATTCCCAGATTAGCCATAGGTTTTAATTTACCATAGACATTGCTGCTATTTAGGCCAAACATTGATAAAATAATTTACATACGTACTTTATATTTTATATTTATATCAACAGCATTTTTGGCAAATCCTTGTATTGTGGTAAGAACTTACAGCTGAAGCACCCCTCATTTATCATTTCCCATATGAACTAAGCAAATCGGTTACAGAACTCAGATATTTACAGTTTGTTTCAAAAAGTTTTGAAACAATGGGAGTGCGCAACTAGCATTGTTAACATCATAAATGCCTGCACTTCCCATTCATTAGTATTCTACTTGTAATTTCTCTTTATCTATTACTATACCACTTAAATGCTATTGAATTGTTGAGAATTGTAAGAAACTATTTCTTCATAATTATCTTTCACATCTTTTATACAGTTCAGCATGTGAAGTTTTGACAAAAATGGATTAAGTGTATCTAGGAATGGGAAATGATTGTAATACTGTATAATAATAGTATAGGATTAGCAGTAATTGTTAATTCTATATTTTAATTGTCCATCAACACTTGAGAATAACAGTTAACCTAAATAATGGAATAATTTTGCTTAAAATGCTTTTTTTTTTTTATTTATTTATTTTTTTTACATTAAAGGTACTGTTCTTCAGCAAGCTAGTGAGGGGTCAATTGTGCTACATAATTTAATGCTATGCAGCACATTAGGATGTCAGCTTTGAGTCACTGATATGTTTAGGAACTATTTATGAACCCATTTGAAGTACAGTACGTAGTTATGATAGCCTTACTTTGAGTGACTGTTAATTAATATGCTTTGTTAATTAATATGCTTAGTTATTAGGTTTCTAACAGCAAAGCTAATGATTTTTTCTGTCCACAGTAAGAGGTTTTTCATTTTTTTTCAACTATATTTACATGTCTTCTCACATTTTAAAACTACGGCTTCTACTTTTATTTGTTCTGAGTGTTTTGCCTGTAGTATTATCTTCAATCTCATATTCAAGATTCTACATTTGTTTATGTAAGGGTGCAAGATTAATAATCACTGCTATAATTTAAAAGTAGCAGTAGATTTCTACTTCATGTATAATTGATGTAGTTGTTGTTGGTTACTTTGTACATAATTTACATAATGTTGACATATTTGGAATTTTGGCATACTTGAAATTTTACCCTCTTGAACCAGTAAATACATCTTGTATGTTCTGTTGGGCCTACTACTATTGGTACTTCGGTGTCAAATTAATTCTCAGGATGAACAAAATTTCAGTATATTTTTGAATATTGTAGAAGTAACAACCATATTTTTAATACAAAGCATTTGTAGAGAACTTAGTTTGTTTCATAGAAATGCTACAAGACCAGTGTTTGGTGTGCTTAAACATTTTTCCAGAATTTCTTTTCAAACTGAAGTCCACTACTATCTGTAAGATTTCTTTTTTGGGCAAAGATGAAAGACCTGAGCTGAATCATATAAAATCAGATGAAGCAGATTTCACTTTACTTCTGACTACTTTCAATAAATCAATGTTTTTCCTGTAACAATACCCTTTAGGGTGCTCCTAAGTAGTGGCCCTCTTGGCTCACTTTTACTAGTGGTATGTAGCAGCTCCCCACAACCCATAATGGTTTTGATTTGGAAACTTTTGGTTGTTGAAGCTTAATAGTACATTAAAAAAATTACCATATGACATAGTTGACAACTCTTAAAAAAAAATTTAGAGAGTTTGTAATTTTCCATGTCCAATGTTACTAATTATGGTTATGTGAATCTGTTGTAGAAAAAATGTTGTATCTGTTCTAATGGTTTGTAAGGGGCTATTTGTAACTGCATAATTTATATACTGAACCACATCAATATTTTAATAATTTAATACTTTTATTGCCCGTCATTTTTGGTTGTTGAAATCGTGCTATTAGGAAGACTGATCTGAAGAGGAAGGGTACTATTGTCATTTAAAAATTGCTGAATGTTTACTGTACTTTGGAACTGTTAACAGTCTATTACCTTCCAATGAAAATGTACTCGAGGCAGCATTTATTATTGGTTTTATTTGCTAGATTATGTTTTATATATCAGTTACATAAATCACATAATTCTTCATTGCTTCCCAAAATGTAGACTGTTGAAGCGTACACTTTTTCTTGAGAAAAAGAGGAAGGAAACAAGGGAAGTAATGACACAACACTACACTGTTATGATTGACATTTAATGAGAGTAATTTACTGGCCAATAGCTATATTATCAAGGGTGGCATCTTGCTGACATAGCAGGGGAATAAAAATGATAAAGTTTCCTTCAATACTGATGTGTGAGGTAAAGAACCCCCCCCCCTTTTTTTTTTTGTGCGCGCTACTCCGCTACTCCTACCAGTGATCTTGGTTCCATTCCCATGGGAACTGTTGTTATTCACAAATTTTCATCCTGATCTCTACATTATTATTTTTATCCCATATTCCAATGAAACTACTCGCCTAATTCTGTCCTATGTTCCATGTCCCTTAAGGAATGAGATGGTTTACTGTGTCGGCTGATTACCAGTATGGAAAAATGATCAAACTAGTGCAATGAAATCGGTTTTATTTGGTTTTGTACCTCTAATAACATGTCATTTTGTGTACAAAATCCTGTCAGCAACCTAGTCCCTTCCCTTTACCCTAAATTCTTGAAATTCTTGTTACATGACATTTAAAGCTGTGTGAGTAAATTTGAGGCCAGGTCAAGACTTTGCTACTGTACTAGAACATGACATTCATGACTTAAGAATATTCTGTTTCCACCGAGGTTATGACTTGTATCCCTTCCTCTTTAATCTCCTCTGCTGCTAAGTATAGTTGCACCTCTCTCCTAAGAATAAAATATTGGGATGAACTTCATCACCTGCACCAAAAACCTTTAGTCATGCCTCTTGAGTCAATGTAGACGTATCCCTCCTATCTTCAAAGTTGAGGATTTTCCTTCAGTAAGAGACAAGTTAATAGTACATATTCTGAACTTGGTAATTTCTCTAAAGAAGATTAATTGCTTCTCTGAAGCTAGAGCTTTTCTTTCTCTACCTAAATTTCCTATGGGTTGCCATTTAATTAAAAAACTCTATCTCAAAACAGTTGTAATGTAAAACCTAAGGGCATCAGCATGAGGAAATGTTCATAAGAGCAATAGTACTAACTGACATTAATAAAAATGGATGGGGGAGCATAAATGTTAAACAGTGGTAGCTTGCCACTATGCCTATGAATTAACGATAATGGTCCCATGGAATTGTTTTTATATCGTTCACTATTATACTTAAAATCATGGGCATCATGTGTTTGAGATAACATTGATATTGAAGCACACTAAAAATTATACTTTTGATGAAAAATAAGCTCATGTATTGTACCATATAAGGATACTATGAACCATTTAATATTTGAGCACTTGTTTCAATGGATACTCACCCCCCCCCCCCCCCCCCACACACACACACACACACACACACACACAACAATCAGGAAACTACCTAATTCGCATAGAAATGACCTAAGAAAAATTATGAATGTCCAGGTAATGTGTAAATATACGTATAATACGTGTTGCCTATACATATACTATATAATGACATGTAAGAATTACAAAGTGCACAATACAACAATGGACAGAACTATGTACTAATTTCACATATGACAACAACAATGATCCGAGTTAAAGATTCTAAAAATAAAAGTGCTTCAAAAATTTTCTAAAATTTAAATTGTTCAAAAACAATATAATTTGAGTCACCTTTTCAAAGGGAAAGTATAACGAGTTAATTTTATGAGGACTACGCAATCTTAAAATTTTAAATTTCAGTAATGTATTTTGGTTAAACTTTTTTTTAAACCATCATTATTGAGTCACATAGCAAGGGAAAGCTCATTTTATTAGGCATGAACCCCTAAAGAGCAAAAACAACCACACATGATTAGTGCCAAAGATAAGACCAGGGAAAATCAGGCAATGGCTACTGATGACTCTTAAGAGTAGACCTACGAGGCTCCCCAATTCCCACCATCACTAGCTCTCAGAATAAGTAAGATTGTGTTGCCAGTGAAATGTAAAACTACAGAATGCAAAGCTTTGACAATCAACAAGCTAATAGGTTACAAAAGGCAAATAGTTTATTGAAGAAAAAATCAAACTGGACATTTGCTTTCAAATGGGAACTGATTCTGAAATTAAATAGATTTATTTCAGTTTTATTTCAATACAGAATTTTAACCACACTTTCAAATGATCAGTTATCACCATCACATTCAACTTTACATCAAAAGATTTTAAAATTTTAGTAATAAATAAAGATACTTTAGACTGACTCCAATGAGACTGTAGAACAATGCAACAGTACAATGAAATTTACGTTATTTATCCCCCTAACGACTAAGAGAGAAATGGAAAAACATAATCAACTGATACACATTTTATGATGAAAAGGAATGTCCCATCAACTTTCATTTTGCTACAACCTGTACATACTCACTTGTTGGGTGGATGGAAATTTAAGATACCCTCAATCTAACATGAATTTTCCTTCTTTTTGTTTTTTGGGACACTAAACTACAGAAGAATGATGTCATACTATGGTTATTTCCCAAATTTGATTTTGATATTTTCTTGTAACTTTTTATTTTGTCTTGTGTGGTTTCCCACCCCTGTGAGTTGGTTCTTGTGTAATGCTACGAATTTGTCACTTCCTTTTTTGACAATCAAGATTTTCTTTTCTTGAAGGAACAAGGGATGAGTATTATGTTGCCAACACTTCTATACGTAGTTTGTCAATTTCTATTACTAAAGAAATATGTTATAATATTGTCAATTTCTATTACTAAAGAAATATTTGTTATAATATTGTCTTACAACTTTTGGCATGTTTAAAAATTATGATGAGGTAGGTTGATGTTACTATTGATTGGAAACATGTCTGAGTTCACAAGTCATCGTCAAAAGGAAATGGACTTTCCAACTACGTATTTACTGTTTGAGCCTTTTTTCCTCAGTATTAGTACTAATTGTTGCACTTAAGTCACCACTGATATTATAATTTTATAATTTCCAAGTTCTTTATCATATGCTACATACTTCGTTACCACAAGATATATACTATACATAAATATTATTTCTTTAATGGCATGCTGAGTAGTTTGTAATTACATCACTTTATATTTATATTCTTGTCTCATATGTACAGTGCTTGTTACAAGTATAAATCATCCAATATTCCTTTTCATTTTATACCTTGTATAACTTTTGCATATATTATTTATGAAAAAGCTACCCTATGTTTTATTTATCCTATTTTGTTTGAAAATAATCATCTTACATTTTACTTTGTTTTAGGTTACAGTAGTATTTCCTTCACGTACTATATACGTATTTCTTTGTAAGATCTTAGATAATATCCCATGTCTCCTTTGAACTTGTCCTAACCTTAAATTCGCTTTACCCATCCTGACGGTCCTTACCTACAACCTTGTATTTTTACCTTCATCTATAAATAGAACAGTCTGCATTTTTCTGCAAACACTCTCAACTGGTCTTTTCTTTACACTGATTGACAGGTCACATTTTATAAACAAAAGCCACATATGTGACCATTTGAGCGATGATCCTGTGTACATAGAAGTAATAACATGAGCCAGATTACATCAAAATACATATAGGATAAATATTCCAAAATACATTACCCATACAACTTTTAGCTCTATATTGAAATTTACTATATGTAAATAATTCGTACTCTCATTATGTACCGTACGATTTGGTAAAGTTCAATTCTAGGATAAATAAAGAAATAATTTTTTGATAGCTACTTAATTTGCAGCTACCTGGTAATATAAATATGATAACTTACC
Organism: Macrobrachium nipponense; assembly: GCF_015104395.2. Lineage (NCBI taxonomy): Eukaryota > Metazoa > Arthropoda > Malacostraca > Decapoda > Palaemonidae > Macrobrachium > Macrobrachium nipponense. The sequence continues at coordinate 72,173,031 of NC_061089.1, forward strand.
ACTTACTATAGGTAAAGTAGTATCTGCAAGTCATTGAAAGCAGCCAATCTTGACATTTTTACAATTACTCATATTTCTTACTGTATATTTTTAACAAAGTTGTGGGTAGTAATTATATTTTTAAATACTTTTCCTCAAATAATTGGTTACTGGTCTTTTTATTGTGATTTTATATAAAAAAAATATTGCTTGAAGCACAACCAAGTTTTGTAGTCATTTTTGTAGTAAGTTTGGTTTTCTTTTTATTACAGTAATGTAAATAAAATAAGCTTTGGTTCAGGAGTTTCATGTTGCCATGGAAGTGGAAGTAGGAATATGTATGTACAGTACATGTATTGCTGCTATGTAATTTGAGTATGTATTTTGAGATTCACTATGTATTTCGCATGTTGACAATAAAGACTGCACATGTATATATAGATGAAAATACAAAACCCCTATCATAGGATAGAAAGATTTCTAGATTGATTTAGTGTAAGTGAAGAGTTGTGAAATGTATTGATCAAAGTAGATTAAACCTAGTTAAAGAACAACTGCTGTTTTTTGTTTATATTTAAATGTAAAAGAAGACTTAGTTATTTCATGACACCCAGAGCTACACTTTAGCATGCTAGTTATCAGTGCGATTATTCTTTCCCATCCAGATGACTGTTTTAGAGAACCTTTACTTGCTATGCCTTGTCAAGGAACCAGGAAGCTTTCAGTTAAATAAACTGACAATCTGTTTGCAAACCACTCATGACTGAGGATACTATACATTTTCAAGAATTTTGTTGCCTAAGCCCCATTCTATGAGTGATGATAACTAATGATTACCTTTAATTTGATGTGTTGGGCTTCTCTTTTTTTTTAACTGCTCACTTGTTTGGGTTTTACATCTCTAAAGTATTTTTTGTTTTATTCTCGTGGTATATTTTTGGTTTGCTTCAGGCTATTAATGCACAAAGGAAGGAACCATAAACCAACCTAATACAGTAGCTCATTAAAGGCATTATTACTTCATTTTTTTTTTTAATTCCTGTCATATCTGCTTGGTTAGGTACTTTGAAAATACATAACTAATTTTTGCCCCTAAGGTTCCAGAACACTGCAAAGTATTGTAAACCCTTTAAATAAGATTTACAATTTGTGTCAACAAAGTAGAGATATTTAAATGATAAAATTAACAATACAGCAATACATTAGGAAAAGCTAACTGATGGCTAATATGTTTAGTGGACTGGTAGTCTTATGACATACTACTTTGTTGATTACTGTCTTCAGTTTGCAAATGGTTTCTCTGGTGACTCAACCAGTTTCATGATCTTTACTATTATAGATTATACTCTATGTATGGCTAATCACTAATGCATATTCAGGGCAAAATGTTTTTCTAATACTGTAGCACAAAAAATCTTCACTTTCACTTTGGGCAAAACTAGTAGCCTGATTGAGCATAGTTAATAGTGTCTAGGATAAAAATTAGAACCATATCATTAGAGCAATTTGATACATCATTAATGATTAGATAAACAACTTGGCTAAATGAACCAGTAACAATACTGTTCATTATATCATATCAGTAACATTAAGAAAAAATAAAATGTAATAAGTTTTCCCCATTACTATTTCTGAGTGGGTTAACCAGGCTATGAAGTTAAATTAATTACCTCTCATAGCCCTGGCTCAAACTGTGTCCTCATCAAATTTTAATTATATTTGACCACCATTCTTGAAAAGGTAATAATTAAATAAGCTGAAAATAATTATCTGACAAATTATGTAAATCAATGTGCTTTTAATGTTTTCCCTAATTTGAGAGATATATATAAACAAATGGCTTTTATAAATTCATATATATAGTAACCTAGTGCTCACAACTATTTACTTTGCTGATCTCCCAGTTTTCCTAATAAACTTTATACATACTAATCCTATAGTATAGTAATTGTGTGTCATGTATCTAAATTTTTAAGGATAAGTGTGTAGGAATGCCACGAAGTTTTCATGCATTTTATAAATAATAATGCTACATTTTCAAAATTAAGCAAACATTCAAATAAACTTCCCTGGTTAAGGGTGAGTAAAAATTCAATGTTATCATATCTAATAGTATTAACACAGTACGTATACCCATTTCAACAGCAGGCATGATGCAGTAGTCTTTTGAAGAACGGATTTACTTGCCATATGGAAAGTTACCTACAATACTTTCGTAACTTATTGCCATGAGCAAGGTATAGTTACTTTTAAAATCTCTAAAACAGTGACTTGGATTTACATTTGTTTAATGTCTTCTTTAGGTATGCAAAAATACAAGTGATGATATATCAAACTTTTACATCTAAGTCTATTTTTGATTATGTGATTTTATAAGAATGGTAGTGCAAAACATACAGTGCAGTTAATTTTCTGTATTTTAATTTATAGATCTGTTTTGATGGCATAGAAAAATGTACTATTAGTATTAAGAGGCAGCATGTATATATTGTACCACAGATTTGTCAAAACTTTGTATAATTGATATTAAAATCATTTAAAAATTAAAATGTGCTGTGCCAAATTATCCTTCCTTATTCATGCAACATTCTACAATGCAATCTGTAATTATGTACGTACATACTGTGCTTTTTACAGTACAACACTGTAACCTAATGGACTGGCTGCATTCACAGTAACTAAATAGTAATACTGTGAAGCCACATCTCAACACAGATGAGAAAGTAAGAGATGAACAAAGATGAAAATTCATATTCTCTCTTGTTGATACTTCATGAACCCCTGCAACAATCAGTCATAAATGGAATTCATCAAAATGTTTAGGAGTGATGTATCACCAATAGAATTTAGCAAATGCCAAGTGACACCTCAAAGTACCTACTAGAAGAATGTCAACATAATCCTGGTTTTGTTTGAAGGCTGAAGACTACAGAGAAGCTAACACCCCTTCAAGTGTGATAAACAATGCAGATACATCTGACTAGCATTAGTGATCACTTAAAAGGCAATGAGGAAGAATAAAAGAATCAAAACATCCCTCAAGATAGACAGGTCTCTAAAAGCATTGAGAGATGTTCTCAGTATGCTGAGTTTTAGTGCAATGTAAGATTAACCCTAATCATCCTAATTATAATGGGAATAAATAGCAAAAGCACAGGTCCATACTCAGGAGATAGGCAGTGTTCAAAGAGTGAGTCATCATCTGCTTAATCAATAGGCATGTGTTTGAGGGCAGACCACATAACAGATGCACATAATATTATATGGAAGGGGACAAGAGCACCACCTTGGGGGACATCAGAGATTATACATTAATGTAAATGCTCTCGTTTTAGCTACTCGTTAATTATACTAAGAAATGGTCTGCTAACTCCCATCTGTCTAAACTGAAACAAACCATCACCGTTAACATGGTCAAAGCAGCAATAAATTTGAACTACACAACCACAATCCATGGATTTCTACATGACACTGGAATTTGAAAGATTATTTTAATGCATTATGTTGAACTGAGGATATCAATGAAGATGATGGCAAATAAGCAAGGTGAATTAACTGAAGGGGATCTAGGGGTGCAAATAATCACTCTCCCCCACCATTCTGAAAGCAGAATTATATGTAAGGCAAGGGATATCACTAATTTTCGCTCTATTATACATGGTGCTCTAAACCATGTAGGTCACAGTACCCAAAGTCAGTTGGGAGACAGTGGCCTAGGTTAGGTTAGATTCTGATAGCAGTATATTTCACTACTTTTTAATACCAACCCCCCCCCCCAAAAAAAAAAAAAAAAAAAAAAAAAAAAAAAAAAAAAAAAAAAAGAAAAAAAAGTGTTCCCCTAATGTCATTTTACTGATAGGCACAGAGGATAAATAATAGGTTTACTACGCATTGCAGAATACGTAAATTTAATGTTAAAATTATCACATCAAAAGTCATTTTTTACATCTGCACTTCATTTCCAGTGTTGGTTTACAAGTAAGAACTTTCCAAATGGCCTGGGTTCCAAAGCAACAGGGTTAGCCTAAATTTCCAACTAGTAACTGATTTTCAGTCTCATTACTGACAGATCCTGTTTTTGTTATGGAGCAAAATGGTCTATGCTAAAAAAATAAAAATATGAAGGATACTGTTCATTGTATAGGTGGATAATGCGTACAACAATACCCTTCAAATTACTTAACAAATGTGTTAACAATGAAGATTTTGTTTCACTTTACATTAACACTGACATTGATAGCTCAACATCATACTGACCCAACTAGGCTAACTGATGCCATACACTATCCTCTACCTAAGATGTCACAGCAGAATCCATCACGGTAAGAGAGACGACCAAGAATATTACTAATCAAAAATTGCTCCCAAATAGTACAATATAAAGAAAAATATTCATAAAAGCAGTGATTGGCAATAATATAGTAAGTATTCACTAATGGAAATATACCATAAAGTCTTGCATCATTTTCTAAGTCTACAAGTGTTTTGGCACGGGCCAAAATTGGGTGGTGTCAAGCATTTTTTGTATGTGGTATTCTTGTGCTACTGTTTTTATTTTTTAACATAATAGCTACCTACCATTTTCAACCCATTAAAACTTTAAGACCTCAAGTATTTACTAACGACTCCCAGGACAGGTTAGGGAGGAGGGGGTAGGCAAGGACCCAGAAGCCAAGGTTAAGTCAGGTTACCTAGCATCCCTTAAATTGACCTTAATACATTTTTGTACTTAAAGCATTTTTCTATTATGATAGTATTACTGCGTAGACTAGGTATATGCATGAACTACCTACATGTATTATCTTGACGTATTAGGTACTAGCTACATTCTAGTTTAGGGTAAAATAGTACCGAATGGCCGGCCCATACCGTAGCGCAACCACCTTTCCGAAAACCGAAAAATGTATTTTAACACGTCCTGTAGCCCAGGATAGACATTATGTAGTCAAGAACCAGCGGCCGTCGAAGCAACACCTCGAGACCTCTACATAGTATATAGGTACTATAATTTATTACACTTACAACAGAAACCCTCATCCTGTGAAGGCTAGAGTAGTTCTAGGCTAGGTAGCTAGCCTATCCCTTCATACAAAATCAAAAATAAAACTTTTTCATATGCACGTATTGTATAGCCTAGTACACAATTATTTTTAAAATTGTCATATACATATATAGTAAAACATTTACTTACTATCTCGCCTGTTTATTAAGTAACACAGAAACAATGTAACTACATACCTCCAAGTTACTCTTGGGTCCGGTAATGGAAATGAGTAACTGTAATTTGGGTGCAACGTTGCCAACTATCAATTAATTTCCTTCATTTACTTTTTCATTTAACAGAGGCAAGAATTATGAAGTATTTTTTTTACCGGCAAGAAAATTTCTATATGATAAGGGAATAATTTAAGAGAGAAGAAAATACTGCAAAAAACATGGAAGACATTAAAATGTTTAATTTTTCATCGTTCTAAATTAAAAAATATACGCGACTGCGGTTGCTACTTCTGATTAATAATACCTACCATACAATTGTCCGAGGAACGAAATTAATTTCTTTTCTTTTTAGTAAATTAATAGGAATAATAAATCTAAATTTAGCGTAAACAGTTAACCAACAACAATTTCTCTCTGCATTTTCTAGGGCATAACGTGTTTGTATCCCTAAACATACTGATGATGAAATGAGGCGTCTAGTGCTAAACTCACCACAAATTTGAGAAATGCATTTTATCTTACATCTGGAATTCCCTTAGTTTCCCCTTTCGAATGGTGTAAGTGAGTGTATATTTTGATGATGATAATATGGTTCAATTTTGCATTATATGATCTGTACTTTTGTAAATATCAGCATTAGTTTTGCTCATCAATTGTACAATCAATCAGTCAATCAAATTGTGCACAGTCTAATTTTTTGTTCATATATAACATTATATTTTTGGGGTCCTAAACATTACAAAAATTCAACCTGAAGAAAATACCTTGAAAAATAAAAGTTATGACCTTTTTAAATTTACACATTTAAAGGCCTTTTTCTCCATTTTTTAAAAATGTGGTGAGTGGGTTTTAGCGCTGGACGCCTCAAATAATAACAATAAGGAATACTACAGGCAATAAAATGGCAATGAGAATAACAAAAAATGTATGACATGCACATGATGAGAATGCCGTTTTCATGGTGACAATAACTGTGTTGTATTATTGGAAAGGTATTTAAAAGTTAGGTTATTATATATTCAATGGTCATTGCCACTTTCATCCTTAAACTTTAAATTCTGGATGTTATTTTGTTTGTTTGTATGGTGCTTTTACGTTGCATGGAACCAGTGGTTATTCAGCAACGGGACCAACGGCTTTACGTGACTTCCGAACCACGTCGAAAGTGAACTTCTATCACCAGAAATACACATCTCTCGCTCCTCAATGGAATGGCCGAGAATCGAACCCGCGACCACCGAGGTAGGACGCTAATACCATACCAACCACGCCGCTGAGGCGCTTAAATTCTGGATGAACTGGGCAGAAACCTTCAATAACATTAACTACTTCACATACCTGTACAGAAGCCTCATCTGCAGTTTGTCGACCCCTACACATACTGCACTATTCTCCTCCGTCGTGAATGCTCTCAATCTTTAATTAACTCTGCTATTTACCCAATTTGAGTCTTTTTCATCACCATTTTCTCTTCCCTAAGTTTTCTTAAAAATATCCTAGTTTGAGAACCAGGTACTTACAAACATTACAGTTTTCAGCAGACTTATTAGATGTGAGGTCACTGTGGAAGACCAGCAGTGGTTTAGTATATTCATTGAATAAAAGATGAAGGTACAGAGTACTTCAGCGTTATATAAACAAATTTTTCAGGAAAATTATTTTTGCCTAAAAAAGTGCTGAAACAGCATTAAAAATTTTTGTTACTTTCATTTACTTCCTGTTGTCCCTGCTTTGCTTAAAAAGTATGAATGGGAGATCATCTTATTGGTATCATTTCGTCAATTCTACAGTAATTATCTACATAAACACATGTGCCACGCAAAATAAATTTAAGTAAATGATTAAATGTCTTTCTCCAATTGGGCGTATGTTGTTTGTATGGTGTTTTTACGTTACATTGAACCAAAGGTTATTCAGCAACAGGACCAATGGCTTTACGTGGCTTCTGAACAACGTTGAGAGTGAATTTCTATCACCAGAAATACACATCTCTGACCCCTCAATGAAATGCCCGAGAATCGAACTAGCAACCATCTAGGGTGGCAGACCAATACCATACCAATCACGCCAACTGAGGTACGTATGGATGATTAATGATAGGGTATGCATAACCATATTTCCTGCTCTTACTACATGTCTGCTTTTCGAAACATTGTTTGGTGGTTATTCAGCAACGGGACCAACGGCTTTACGTGACTTCCGAACCACGTTGAGAGTGACCTTTTATCATTAGAAATACACATCTCTCACTCCTCAATGGAATGGCAGAGAATCGAACCCGCGACCACCGAGGTGGAACGCCAACACCATACCAAACACGCCACTGAGGCGATCCCAAACATTAATGAAAACCCTCCACTCACCTTTCCTCAAGGATTATTATTATTATTTGTTTAAGCAGCCATTTCCGACTAAGTCCAATCGGCTGCTTTTTCCTCAAGGAACAATATAACATAACTACAGGATAAATAATCTATCACATACTTTTGCATCTAAATCACCTAACAACACAATCCTTTCATAACTTCCAAACCCAGTTTAGTTCCTACGATTCCTTTGCTTCTAGAGGATTAAAGGACTTTATGATAGTGGAAATTTAAAAGTAAAAAACAGAGTATCCTTACCAAACTGGTTTTGCTTATAAAGAGGCTGAGACTTAATCTCATAGTTGAGACTGCATGATTTCTGGGTTGTCTCTGTCTCTGATTTGGTATTCAAGTTATTGGGATTATTTGCTAGTCACCTTTCACATAAAACACTTCGATAATGGAGGTTTTGGAATTGCTCATTTCTTCAATTGTCAATACTTTTAAATAGCGTTTCATTACTACCTATATTTGTCCCTGCATTAATTATTCCAAGAATTTGATTAGCAAGAAAAGCAAAATGGGGAACCACTCAAAATGTCAGAATGTGTCCAGCTACCAACCCATAGGCAATAGGGAGGCAAATCAAGGACCAGGAACAGAAGGGGAACACTTAGCAAATACCAGAGTTTAAGGACCAGGAACAGAAGGGGAACACTTCGCAAATACCAGAGTTTAACAAGACATAAAGAAGTCCAAGGTGGTTCAAAACATCCTTAAAGAGTCAAGAAAAGCTACAGGCCTGACGGACTCAGAAGCTCAACCAGGAAGGTGCTGCAAAACCTAAGTCAAGCCCGCACTCTGAGATGTACTGTAGCCCTTGGAACAAATTATCAAAATTAAAAGTTTAGAAAGGTATCACCACTTGTCGAAATATGGCCACACTGAAAAAGAGGCTAGACGAGCAGCCGAAAAATAAGAACCACAAGTGTGGCAGATCATTTATAACTTGGACAGAAGTGCCTACAGAGATGAGATAGTGTAAGAGGGTGGGAGAGATGCACCTGTTGTCTTGTGGGTCAACAATCCATTAAAAGCAGGCCGAACAACAATACAAACTTGCATAGTATAGGTGAGGCCCCAGTTGCATTTCTTTTTTTTCTTTGGATTGCATCCATTTCCTACCTATTTGGGACCACAGGGGAAAGCGTCTTGTTTGCCATATTGGGGCATGGCATTAAAGTTCTTAGCTACATCCCTTTGGACCCAGCTTCATTGCTTTTGACTTTTCACCTCTTATCTGCTCTTCAGCTTCTTTTTTACTTAGCTGTCTTATTTAAACTTGCTCCAATTTTTGGCTCTGTGTTCTTTTTATACCAACTCACAATAAAAAAAAAAATTGTGAGGTACACAGATACCCCAACTCATGTGCACCCTCTATGTTATTATGAGGTAGCTTAAATGACATTTCATGATCTATAAGGCTGAGCCCTTCATGTTTTGGGAATACTCCACAATATATCAGAGTTCACCAAAATAGCACCCGTGTAGATGAAGGAATGAAAAATGGCACAGAAAAGACCACCATAACTGAGCAAGCACTACAGTACTACCAGTTGTATATAGTACCATTCATAAAACAGAACAAAGAAATTGACAAAATGCCAAACCATCTACAACTATTATACTCTGTTTGGCACTTCTGCAGTCAGTCCTTCCATACAGTTGGAAACTAGGGCTCAGTCATATTGTCCCAAAGATAATAAAACCCCTACCAAAATACATATTCTGAGCCCAGTTAGGAATTCAAATGCCTTAAAATTGTATATGACTTTTTATTTATTAGCTAACTGTGTATGAAACAACCATTAACAATTCCAAAATTTTGTTATCAATTATCGTCCACAAACTGAAAAATTTGTCCTTAACTAGGTGCAAAAAATAAAATTCACAAAACTTTATAATTCTCTTAAATCTTAAAAGGTGAATCATACACCACTTCAATTTAATACTTTTAAAGCATAAGCCTGAACACTATAGAAAATGTTATAATGGTACCATACACTGCTTTTAATATAGGTACTAATAAACTGGTCTCAATCAAAAGCATACAATATACACCTTACAAGTTCTATGTTCATCAGTGACTGAATCCTTTGCTGCTTCCATAAAATGTATGTTCACATTTTTATTTTTCAATATAATATATTTATCACTTCAGTTCTTAACAACTTAATAGTTTTACTGCTAGATAAATAAAACCGGGAAAAGGAGAGGCTGTTAAGAGGACAATGGCAGTTGTAAGATGACTTAAAAACCTCGGGTAAACAATGGCATTCATTCATCTAAATTTATTAACTAACGTATGCTAGAGAATGAGTACAGTCTTTTAGATACTATAAAGCACCTAAAGTGTTAACCATTTCTTACTCTACAGTGCTATAAAGCCTATACCATGGTTGCAAGATCAATATGTATACCGGACATAAATTCCTTGCATTAACAAAATGATGTCTTGTTTTATATTTAAATAGCTATTCACCTAAAGGCAAAATTCTACACCATATAAATCACGAAAATCATGTGAACTAAGTTCATAATGACTACTTTTCATTGATATCCAAAGAAAAAAAAATTAAAAACTGAAATACAAAACCCCATTACTGACAATGTACCTCAATATTTCTTAGGTCCCTTAAAACTGCAAATAAATAAGTAAAAAAATGTGTTTACCTCCGGTTTTAGGATCAAAATTTCTTTTAACCTTACTCTGATAGTAGCTAGTACAGTACAATACTGAAGTAGCAGTCTACAAAGTTGAGATTATTCAATTTGTTTAAAATTACTATAAAAACTCTGCTCCATATTATGGAATTATTGAGGCTTTGGTAATCAAAATCACTAAATAAATTTTTCAATGTAGGAAATACTACACGTTTCATAAGTAGAAAAATAACTTACACATAGAAGAAAATTTCTAAGTGAAAAACAGGAATGCTAAAGACATTAAAGCAAAGCTCATTACAGGTTCATTGTATCAACTTTCATAATTAAGTTGAAGCTAAATGTCTGTGTAAAATAAAAGGTAGGGAACAATTTGTGCTTTGCAATCTTAATTTCACTAATATAGTTTATTTGTACATTTAACTGCTATTCAACTTAGCTACAGAATGGTATACTCTGTTTTAAACAAGTCAATTAACTTGTAAGACTGGAAATAAGATCAAGACTTTCAATCTATTGAGTATTTCATATTTCAGTAATAGAATTACTATTTAATAACAACCTTTCAAACAAAAATAAAAATGGGCTGTAAAATTAATTATGCTAAAGTGGGAAGTAGTCCAACATTATAAAATATCTTGTACAGAATAAAAAAAAATCTTCATAAAAAGTAACACAAGCCAGTCTGAACATTGGTCTGAACTTCAGTATAAAAGTCTTCACACATGAACACTACAAATGCTATTTTCCCAAACTGTATTTCCATCCTTAAAAAGGAATAGGAAAGCCACATGCTACCCAGGTCCGCAAGATTCAGGATCTAAAATATCACAAGCTTAGAAACCATTTCAATACATAACCTAAGCTTAAAACCAATCACAAATAGGTTTCTGAGAAAGAGAACCTGAAATTGAGTTTGGCATTGTCATATTTGCTTACAATCCGTATTTTAGATATACCTACCCTGGGTATTAACAATATTAGAAAGCTCAAAAAAGTACACTACAAACTTCTACAATATCCTCTACTCCACAAAACAAGTTAGCAACCCTCTAGCACACTTTTTTTGTTATGCACCATCACAGAATGCGCAAAGCAATTCCTGACTACGGTATCATAAACTACAACAATCTATATAATACAAATATTTAGAATTAATCACCCTGTCTTCATCTTGATTCATAAACTTTGGCTTTTTGTAACTGGGATACAAGGTAATAATAATAATAATAATAATAATGATAATATTATAATAATGAAAACAGCAACACAACCATGACAAAATGCTTCGGATCAGGTCACATGAAAGTGCTTGTGCATGCAATTCTATTCACAAGTCTTAAATGCTATAGGTGAGATCAAATTCTAACTAGTAATTTAACTGGAAATGCATTTTCTCAAACTAATCATTATATCTGTTACCCGAACAAAAAGAGTTCAGAAAGTTTCATAATTTTAAAAACTGGCGATGATGAAATGGTTGAGAGTATGGTCAGTCAAGTGCACGATAACAGCATTCGATGCAATGTTGTCTGATGACTATAACTATGCTCCCCAGTTCCCACAACACTCATAGCACCATTAGGTATTTTCATGAATAGAAACACTAAATTCTATGAGAAGTCTTGAACCACTGGAGATTTAAAACAAATCTCTAACACTCATAATAAACTGAATTATGATAAATGACCAAAAGTCATAAGTCAGTACTACATTATCTGGAGTAAATGCTTGCATAATTAATGCAATGTCTCTTAACATCAAATATTTGCTGAACTAAAATAGTAAATCAAGCCACTTGTAACAATTTCACTTATATCTCATGATCTACACACTTACCAAATTTAAGATATTAAATTACAACTTTCATGTCCACTAACTTTCTTAATACAGTACATAGCTTTCCACAATAAAAGGCTTCTGTACACAATCTTTTCATTCCATGCATTCTATAATGATGGACATTCTCATGTAATCCTGTTTCCTTGCCAAATCCATAGATGTATGAAGTTTAATCGTTGTGTGTGCCCATTTACTTCCTATTTAACTCCTTAGCTTAATGACCAATAAATCTTGGAAAAGAAAATGTTATGGACTTGACTAAAACTGGTTATAATCAACTTCTACATGACCTGTAGAATCTGGCTGGCTTCAAACACAGTACCAGGTGGGAGGATGACTGGTGTCGATACATGACCAGCTTCCACACACACCAGGTTTGGGAATTCTTCTTCACCAAAGTCAGGAATCTCTTTGGCTTTTTCTATCCAAGGATTCCATACCACTGGAAGAAAGTTAAATTTATACTTTGATATCAACGTAGAATAAATGCATGCTGCTGATCAATCTACAAGTTACATAAAACCAGTGTTCCAAAAGACACTAAATACGAATTTCAATATAAAATGGGTACCTTATAATAAAATACCCATCAAGTCATAAAGACCCCTCAATCTGAGTCCATAAATGAAAAGCCTAATATGGCTGAAGATTTGTGATGATAAAATTAAGTTATAAAAAAAAATTTTCATGCAAACCCAAGATATGTTATTTGTTCATAGCACATGAATGAGGGTTTGTGATAAAACAAATTATTTCCTCCCTCATAAAATAATAAGCTGTCTAAATTAGACAAACTCATGATCTATAAGAGGGTGGATATTTATTGCTGGATGAGACTTCATTCCACCATAAAAATTTCCTTGGTCTGGGGTTAGCCAGTAACACATGATCAAAAAGGTATGCAGTAATATGGCATGGTTTGACAACTCTCACTAGATAAGAATTGTTACTGATTTGGAAGCTGACATAAGTGAGAGGTTTTCTAAGTTATCTACTCTTGCCAAAACTATCTTTTCAGGAAGGGCTATCTGTGACTACGTATAGGAATGAAATGAACCTGGAGTTCCACTGCTTGTGCTATCCATCAACAGTTTCTTAATGAGAATGTCTACATTTGGGGGTGTAGCAATTCACAATGACATACTTAATAAACAAATTAATGCATATTAATGAGTAAAACAGAATACATATAGGATCGAGGCCAATGGAAAAGCGCCGAGACCTTGAGGTCATTCAGCGCTGAAATGGAAATTGAGAGTAGAAAGATTTACAAGGTGTAGCAGGAGGAAAACCTCGCAGTTGCATAAGAATCAGTTGTTAGGAGACAATGGAAAGTAAGATGGAAGAAAAAGAGAATATGAATGGAGGTACAGTTCAGGGAATGATAGGGATTGCAGCTAAGGTCTGATGGGACACTGCAAAGAACCTTAAGTAATGCCTACTGTGGACTGCATGAGTAATGTATATTAAAAATCTTATGTCTGGTATGGAGATGACAAAATCCACTCAGATACTACTACTAATACCTATAGTGTTAACAATGACTAGTCAAATAAAAATATAAATATAGGAGCAGAAATATACAGGTACAAACTTACCAGTGTCCACAAGGTTGTATTTCTGTATTCTCATCTTTCGACCACTGACAACATTTGTAATTATGTGCTCCAACGGAGTATTTTGATATATACGATCAGTCCATTCGCTGATTGTAACAACATCTCTGTGCTCTTGATACAGAGCCCCTTCTCGTGTCTGCAAAACAGAAACGCATGGATTTACAAAAAGTTCATTTAGGTAACTTTAAAACCCGGAACAATATACTAGTATATATTGATAGGAATTTCTCTAGCTATTTTTCTCATTAAATAAGCTGTTTTGCCATGAGCTATATGATTTAAAACCTTTTAATATCATTACTTAAAAAATAACCAAGTTAATATTGTCATTTAAAAAAAAATCTACTTATCACAAATTTGATTGCCAGATACATTGTTAATACAATATTCCATTACAGTTAAAACTTACTTATAGCAATCAAAATGTCATTCAGCCAGATACAAAACATCTTTTAAACTGTCCAATATACACGTTCTTAATGAGCTATCAAGAAATTCTATATCTTACAAGAAAATCTAAATACGTACCCTTAACAAAATTAGGAACAAAAATGATATTGTTAAGATACAATAAAGTTTTGTACATACTTACCCGCAGATATATACTTAGCTATAGACTCCGTCGTCCCCGACAGAAATTCGAATTTCGCGGCACACGCTGCAGGTAGGTCAGGTGATCTACCGCCCCTGCCGCTGGGTGGCAGGAATAGGAACGATTACCGTTCTAGAACCAGATTTTCTCTTCCACCTGTCTCCTGAGGGAGGTTGGGTGCCATCAATCGTATATATCTGCCAGGTAAGTATGTACAAACTTTATTGTATCTTAACAATATCATTTTTGTACATGGAACTTACCCAGCAGATATATACTTAGCTGATTGACACCCTTGGTGGTGGGAAAGAGACAACTATTTACTGAATAGACAGGTAAACAACATATGTTGTAGGTAATAAATAAATAAAACCTTGGTTCCACTATCTTGATCAGGCGGAAGCCTCCATGGCTAATGCCTAGGAATCTGCTTCGCCTCAAGAGCCTCAGCGAGGATGTGACCTATGGCTAAGAGTTCTTGTGGGTCTGTCGATGGGGTCTTATCCATTTACTCGACAGAGCCTCTTACATGACAATATGCCTATGCCTAGTGGCATAATTAAGGAGCACAACACCGATCCCGATCACCTGATCCTAACACGAGGGTTAGTGCTTAAGTTGAAAAGAGTTATCTACAAACTCCTTTCAAACAACCCAAAGAAAAAACACGACGTTAAATAAAATTTAACTCACTAGTTAAGGATCAGTATCTGCTCCCTATCCCAGCAATGTATCCGCAGACACGTATCAACCAAGAGAGAAGGATCCCTCGAAGGTTATCTTGACATCCTTCGGATAATGGGAAGTCAACACAGGAGTTGCGTCTCCCGTATGTGAGCTAATATGTCCTTATGACATATTGTTAGGGAAAGAACAAGAATTCGGAAAAGCTCGCACTTCATGCGCTTTTAATTTCTCAGCTGTTTGAAGGAATCATCAATGCACTTATCAAGTGCTTAGGAGATCACAATGTCTCAAAGAAGGCCAGGGCGTTCTTTGATATAGATCTCTTCTGGGTGAAGCCTGGAGCCTGGCTAGCGCTTGGCAGGCGCCTAGCGCCTGTCTAGCGCCTCGCGCCTGGCTGGAGCCTTGCGCCTGAATGGCGCCTAGAGCCTGGCTGGAGCCTCGCGCCTAGATGGCGCCTTGCGCCTGGCTGGCGCCTAGCGCCTGGCTGGTGCCTGATTGGCTCCTCCTTCCTGGCTAGCGCCTCGCGCCTGGCTGGAGCCTTGCGTCTGGCTGGTGCCTTGCGCCTGGAAGGCACCTGGAGCCTGGCAGAAGACTTCATGATTACTGTCTATGAGTCTGCATGCCTCAAGAGTTTCAGCGAGGTAGGGACCTATGACTGACAAACCCTTCTGGATCATGTCAATGGGGGCTAGCCCGCTTACACGACAGAGCCTTCTCGGATCGTGCCAATGGGGGCTGACCCACTTACATGGCAGAGCCTTACCTGTATCTATCAATGGGGACTAGCCCTCTTACATGACAGAGCTTTAGGTTTCTCTTTACTGGAAGGAGCCTTGCGTCTGGATGGATCCTCAATCCTGACTGGAGCCTAGCCTTGAAGGAGCCTGGCACCTGGATGGCGCCTGGCTGGCTTCTAGAGCCTGGCTGGCTCCTAGAGCCTGGCTGGCTCCTAGAGCCTGGCTGGCTCCTAGAGCCTGGCTGGCTCCTAGAGCCTGGCTGGCTCCTAGAGCCTGGCTGGCTCCTAGAGCCTGGCTGGCTCCTAGAGCCTGGCTGGCACCTCGCGCCTGGCTTGGCTCCTCCACACTTGCTGGAGCTTCGAGCTTGGAAGAGTCTCTAGGCTGTCTGACGATGTCCACATCGGACACTCTTATATCTGTCCGATTTGTTCGCCTCTGGCGCATTTGCGCCAGGTTGGAGGCCCGCTCCTTCTCAGTATCCGACCATGACAGAGTTCCGTGGAACTGTCCGCCTCTGGCGTTTTTCACCTGTATTGGCATTTGGCGCTTGGCTGGCGCTACATTGTCCGAGAGTCCTGAACAACCACATAGTTTATCAGGAGACTGGAGAAGGGTGGAAGAAATTCTTCCCCTTTGAGCTTTTGGCCCCTGGCCAGGGGAGGTGATTTTAGTCAGCTACACCCAGTAGACGACAGGATATCTAACAACACGAGAGAGAAGAGTCTTCCTCCGAGGAGGATCCTTCGTGACACTTCTTTTGCTAACGAGATCTCTTCTTACATGTTGATGAGGTTCCTCGTTGCAGAATCTTCCCTATCCTTGCCCGAAGGAAGGGAAGGAGTCTGGAAGTCGAAGGAGACTGAGCTGAAATTGGGCGGAACCCTGATTTCTAGCTCTTATTGTATCCTTCTGAATACCTTCTGGGGAAGCATTTGAGCCCTCATCGCACCCCGAAGACTCTGTAGGCAAACGTTTAAACCATATCTTCTTCTGTAGATGAAAATGTAAGTACCCTGCCTGGGCAACTAAACTTCTCTCTGAAAGCGTTGCGTCAGGAATAGAGGGATTTATTTCTTTTGCCCGACATACTATGCTGGCAAGAACCCATTGCCGGGTCTCCATTGAATCTGATGCGAGATTCCAATGCACAAAAAATTCACTTGTCTTCTTGGTATTTAGGGCTAAGAGAAATGACATTGTTATGATACAATAAAGTTTCATACATACTTACCTGGCAGATATATACATAGCTATAGACTCCGTCGTTCCCGACAGAATTTCAAATTTCGCGGCACTCGCTACAGGTAGGTCAGGTGATCTACCGCCCTGCTCTGGGTGGCAGGACTAGGAACTATTCCCGTTTTCTAATCAGATTCTCTCTTCACCTGTCTCCTGCGGGGAGGCTGGGTGGGTCTTCAATTGTATATATCTGCCAGGTAAGTATGTATGAAACTTTATTGTATCATAACAATGTCATTTTCATACATTCAACTTACCTGTCAGATATATACATAGCTGATTGACACCCTTTGGTGGAGGGCAAGAGACAGCTAACTAACTGACTAGACAGGTAAACAACATATGTTGTAGGTATAAATAAACCTTAGTTCCTACCTTCTTAGATGGAAGACTTCGTGGCTACTGCCCAGGAGTCTGCTTCATCTCAAGAGCCTTAGCGAGATAGTGATCTGTGGCCAAGAGTTCTTGTGGATCTGTCGATGGGGTCTCCACTTACTCGACAGAACCTAACGCTGCGTTTGTCAATGGGAGCACATCCGCTTATATGACAACACTCATTTATTTAGGGAAGGAGCACACAACCAATCCCGATCACCCGATCCTAACCCGTGTTAGTTCTAAGATTGCCTAGAGTTATCCCCAAACTCTTAGCAAACAACCACAAACTCGAAACTCATACATACAAAAATAAAAAAAAATTTTTTGTACCCCTCTAATAGTCAGATGTCACTACCTCGATTTTCAAATGAAGCGAAGTGAAGGCCGCTTGTGCGACAACTGACACTCCCATACACCGAAAACACGAGAACACATCCGACAAGAGGGTTACGTACACAATTTAAGGATTGGTGCTTTCTCCTTTACCCAGAACCGTCTGTGCTGACACAAACGGACCTAACGAAAAACATTTATCATACGTAACTCGCACGTCTTTTAAATAATGTGATGCAAACACGGAGTTGCATCTCCAATAAGTTGCGTCCAAAATGTTCTTGAGTGACATATTTCTTTGGAACGCCACAGAGGTTGCGATTGCCCTAACTTCGTGGGCTCTCACTCTTAAAAGATTAAAAGAATCATCTGGACAATTCTTATGAGCTTCTGTAATAACACTTCTAACAAAGAAGGCTAAGGCGTTCTTGGACATTGCTCTCTTGGGGTGTTTTCACTGAGCACCAAAGACCTTTTTGCGAACCCCCCAACTGCTTCTTCTTGTCCAAATAAAATTTTAGAGCTCTAACTGGGCAAAGGGATCTTTCTGCCTCTCTGCCCACCAAACTAGAAAGTCCTTTCACTTCGAAGCTCCTGGGCCTGGGATTCGAAGGGTTTTCATTTTTGGCAAGAAAAAGGGACTGAAATGAACAAATTGCAGAGTCTCCTCTGAAGCCAACTCTTGATTCAAGGGCGTGCAACTCACTGACTCTCTTTGCCGTTGCCAGAGACATCAGAAACAAACACTTTCTAGTGATGTTACGAAACGAAGCAGTGTGAAGTGGTTCGAATTCCTCTGATGATAAAAATTTAAGAACCACATCTAAGTTCCAGCTTGGAACCTTAGGTTCAAGTGATTTTGATGTTTCGAAGGAACGAATGAGGTCATGCAAATCCTTATCATTCGTTAGATCTAATCCCCTGTTTCTAAAGACTGCTGAAAGCATACTCCTGTACCCCTTAATGGTCGGTACCGAGAGATGCGACTTTTGTCTAAGAAACAGAAGGAAATCCGCAATTTCGGTCACAGAGGTACTGGAAGAGGACAGCTTCTTCGACCTGCACCAGTTTCTGAAAACTTCCCACTTCGATTGGTACACTCGCCTAGTAGATGATCTGCGGCTCTAGCAATTGCGTTTGCTGCCTGGCGAAAAACCCTGGGGAAAAACCCCTCGCTCTGACAAGTCTTTCGATAGTCGAAAGGCAGTCAGAGCAAGAGCGGGTAGATTTTGATGGTACCTCTCGAAGTGGGGTTGTTTGAGCAGATCTATTCTGTTTGGAAGAGATCTGGGGAAGTCCACCGTCCATTCCATCACCTCTGTGAACCAAATTTGAGCTGGCCAATACGGAGCAATCAGAGTCATCTTGGTTCCTTCGGATGCCACGAATTTTCTGACTACTTCCCCCAGTATCTTGAACGGGGGAAAAGCGTAAAGGTGGTAAAAACGTTCTATCCCTGACCAGTCCAGGAGAAAGGCGTCTCTGTTGCATAAGCCCGGGGATCTTCCACCAGGGCACAAAATTGTTTTCTATCCTCTTGGAGAGGAATGTGGCGAAAAGATCTATTTGAGGCTTCCCCCAAAGGAGCCAAAGGCTCTGACAGACTTCTGAGTGGATGTCCATCTGTGGGAAGGACCTGGAACCTCCTGCTCAATCTGTCCGCTCTCACATTCCTCTCCCCTTGGACAAACCTTGTTAGAAGAACTACCTTCCTTTGGTTCGCCCAAATCAGTAGATCTCTTGCCAGCTCGTACAGAGCAAAAGAGTGCGTCCCTCCTTGTTTCTTGATATAAGCCAGGCTGTCGTATTGTCCTGAATTTTGTACCTGTAGCGACTTTATTGCCTCTGACTATGTGTTCGAAGCTCTTTAGCGCCAGGTGAATTGCTAAGAGCTCTTTGCAATTTATGTGCCATGACACCTGTTCTGCCGACCAGGTGCCTGACACTTCTTTGGATCCCAATGTTGCCCCCCAGCCCGACTCCGAGGCGTCTGAAAACAATGTCAGGCTTGGGTTCCGTACTTGCAGGGACACTCCTTTGTTTTCCTTTAATGGAATCAGCCACCACTTCAAATGATGTTTTATTTCTTCCGAGATTGGAAACGTGTCCGAGAGCTGACCTGTCTTCCAACTCCAACTTCTTCTTAGGAAGAACTGAAGCGGTCGAAGATGTAATCTTCCTAGGAGAAAGAACTGTTCGAGCGAGGAAAGGGTTCCCAGAAGGCTCAGCCATTCCCTCGCCGAAGTGCGCTCTTTCCCTAGAAAGTTCGATACTGTGGCACAGCCTTTCTTATTCTCTCTTGAGATGGAAAAACTCGAAAACCCCGAGAATCCATCTGAATCCCAGATAAACCACGTTCTGGCTGGGGATCATCTGAGACTTCTCGAGGTTCACGATCAATCCCAATGATTTTGTCAATTCCAGTGTTGTTGACAGGTCCTCCAAACACTGCTTTTGAGACCTGGCTCTGATGAGCCAGTCGTCCAGGTACAGGGGAGACCGTTTATCCCTTTCAAATGATAAGTGTCTTGCTACATTTTCATCACGTCTGTGAAGACTTGAGGAGCCGTGGACAGGCCGAAACACAGGGCCCTGAAACTGATAGATTTCTTTGCCTTCGAACATAACATCGAAGTACTTTCCCTCGAACGCAATGGTGGATCGGGATGTGGAAGTATGCGTCCTGAAGGTCTAGGGACGCCATCCAATCCCCTTGCCGCAGTGCTGCAAGGACTGAAGCAGACGTTTCCATGCTGAACTTCTGTTGTTCGACGAATTTGTTCAGCGTCACTTACGTCCAGTACCGGTCTCCATCCCCCCGAGGCTT
This sequence comes from Macrobrachium nipponense, assembly GCF_015104395.2. Lineage (NCBI taxonomy): Eukaryota > Metazoa > Arthropoda > Malacostraca > Decapoda > Palaemonidae > Macrobrachium > Macrobrachium nipponense. Next base: position 72,193,511 of record NC_061089.1, read on the forward strand.
TTGCTACAAGAAACAAGCGATTGTAAAACCCCGGGGAGTTGCAATCCAGCACTAGCTCTATTGCTCTTTTGTCCCACATCTGTTCCACCATCTGACGAAGAGTATCCATCAGAACAGGGTCCCTGTATCTGGCGGACAATTCCCTCGGTGATGTTGTCAAGGGAGGAATGTCCTTGAATGGGATGCGATACCCCTTCTTGATAATCGACATCGTCCAAGGATTCGCTCCTATGTCTTCCCAGGCTTTCGCAAACGAATGTAACCTGGCTCCTACGGGTGTCTGGAGGACAGAATTCTCACTTCCCTTTCTTAAAGGGACGGAAGGAAGACCTGCCCCTCTTTTCGGTTGACTTCCTTCTGGCGATCGATCTAGTTGGAAGACCTCCTCGAAAGGGCTGCTGCTGAGCTGGGCGAGTCACTTTCTTTTCCTCACTAGCCACAGGCCTATTCTTCCTTGAGGATTGTCTAAGGAGATCCTGGGTGGCCTTTTCAGTGAGAGAATGCGCGATATCCTTCACCAACTGCGAGTGGGAAAAAGGTGTTCAGAGAGAGGCGCAAACAACAAGGCGGCTCTCTGCGAAGGAGAGACGGCCTTCGTGAGGAAAGCACTGTGAACCGCTCTCTTCTTTAAAACTCCCTGCACCAAGAGGGAGCATACCTCAGCCGATCCATCCTGAACCGCCTTATCAATGCAGGCGAGGATGCTATTTAGGGTTTCTGGGTCGAGTTGTTCCTTTTCCTGCGATTTCTTGGCCAGAACCCCAAGGGACCAATCTAAGAAGTTAAAACTTCTAAAGTGTGAAAAAGTCCCTTGAGGAGGTGGTCCGTTTCCGAAAGCCCCCCATGTTACCTTCGCTGCATTCAAAGCGTGCCTTCTTCGACGAATCCACCAAACTCGAGAAGTCTGATTCAGCTGAAACGGACAGAGACAATCCCATATTCTCTCCCGTTTCGTACCAAATGCCTCTCCTGCCTGTAAGTTTAGCGGGAGGCATACAAAAGACCGTCCTTCCTAACTCCTTCTTCTTCTTGAACCAGGAGTCAAGAGATTGAAGAGCCCTCCTCATAGAAATAGCAGGCTTCATTTTAAGGAAGGAGGAAGACTTGTGTGTTTTCGTGCTCGAAAACAGAGAGCGTGGAGAAGGGGGAGCAGCTGGCGTCAAAGAGTCTCCAATATTCCTCCAATAGGAGGGACGAAAGAACTTTATAGTTAGAAGATCCTTCCTTCATTTCGTCTTCCGAGGCATCTTCTGGGTTGATAGCTCGGAGAGGAGAAGGCTCCCTTCTTTCTTCTGACTCTTCTCTTACTCTCTTACGAGTGTCAGGCTCTTCATACGAGGAATGCGCCTGGTGTACAGCAGGAGTATCTCGCCTGGGAGGAGTAACGTGTTTGGAATACTCCTGGCGCTTGGCAGGCGCAGAGCGCCTCGAATACTCCTGGCTTCTAGTAGGCGCATCTTGTTCAGAATACTCCTGGCGCGTGGGAGGAGTATTAAGTTCCGAATACTCCTGGCGCCTGGGAGGAGTATAAGCTTCGGATATCTCCTGGCGCCTGGGAAGTATTAAGTCCAGAGTACTCCTGGCGCCTGGGAGGAGTATAAGCTTCAGAATACTCCTGGCGCCTGGGAGGAGTATTAAGTTCAGAATACTCCTGGCGCCTGGGAGGAGTATCTAGGCCCGATGACTCCTGGCGCCTGGTAGGAGCACGTCGTTCCAAATACTCCTGATCCTTAGAATGCGCCTGATGTTTAGTAGGAGTATTGATCCCGGTAGGCGCTTTCCGTCTCACAAGCGCTCTACTCCTAACAGGATCTTCCTCTTCCGCTAACTCTTGGCGCTTGATTGAAGATCTTGAATGTTGTACTGGCTCTTTGCGCCTACTCGGAGCCTGGCTCCTGGTTGGCGCCCTACTCTTGACAGGAGTAACTTCCTTTCTTACTTCTCTCCTGTCTAACGCATTGCTCCCCCCAGAGATGGCCGCCTGAGCGACAACTCCCCTGAAGGGTGCGTCGCGCCCGACAGGAGATCGGTATTTAGATCTTTTAATAGGAAGCCTATCATCCTTCTTCCGAGTAGGCTCCTTATAAAGAGTTCCTACTAACGAGGCTAATTGCTCTTGCATATTCATTAGTATTCTCCTGGTTGAAGAGTCTTTCGAATCAGGAGAGGGAGATCTGGAAGGCGCTCTAGGATCCCTTCCAGACCCCGAGTCTGAATGTATTCTCGCCTTCTTTATTACCGAAGGCGCTCCTTCTTCAGAGAAGCGCTCGGGACTCGAATTGAGTTCATGCTCTTTCATATTTCTCTTCAGCGGACGGGAAAGTTTGGACTCCTTCCATCCCTTCTTCTCGAAGGAAGGCGAACTAGACGAAGAAAAGCACTCTCGAAGGACGCTTTTCCTATAGCGGTCCTTGGCATTATTTGATATGCTCGATTCTGCCGAAGGGACGCCTGATCGTTGGGGATTCTCCACAACCCCCGTACGGCTTTCGACATTCCTTCTCCTCCGGGCCAGGGAGCTTGGAAGAGGTCTAGGCCTGGGAGCGTCGCAGAGACGACCAGACGCCCCCTCCACTACACTGGGGACACTAACATCACTAGCGAAACCACATTCACTTTCCTTACCTTCCAATGCTGCGACTTTTTCTTGCATTTTCTGAAGGGAAGCTCTAAGTTCTGCTATTTCCGAAGCAGAAACTAGAGGGATTAGCAATTTGTGAACGGGCTGAAACAGAATTGTCATGATTATCAGCGGAAGAAGGTACAGAACTAGATAGTAAATCATGAGAAGCAGACATTCTGCGGGTTTTATAAGCCGCCTTCCTCTCTCTATCTCTCTCTAACTTCTTCAAGTAAGAAGTTAGATTCTTCCACTCTTGTGCACTCAATTTCTCACACTCGTCACACGTATTCTCAATCGAGCATTCAGCCATTCTACACCCACTACAAGTAGTGTGAGGATCTACCGAAGCTTTCGGAATCCTCACCTTACAGCCCTCATTCACACACACTCTGAAACTAACACTAGAGTCAGACATATTCAAGAATTCCAAAAACCAAGTCCAAAAAACAGTCCACGATAGCGAATGCCAAACACGATCCAAGTACGTCACCAAATATCAGCGAGAGATGATCAAAAGCTTGCGAAAAACGAATTCTAGTCAGGAGGAAGTAACAACAATGTGATACCGCCGGCGACAGAGAGAATCTGATTAGAAAACGGGAATAGTTCCTAGTCCTGCCACCCAGAGCAGGGCGGTAGATCACCTGACCTACCTGTAGCGAGTGCCGCGAAATTTGAAATTCTGTCGGGAACGACGGAGTCTATAGCTATGTATATATCTGACAGGTAAGTTGAATGTATGAAAACAAAGAATTCCTTCATAAACTTCCTCAAAGAAGTCAGATGAGGAGCAGTTTCCATTTTGTCGGAACACGGAATCTGTGGCCACAAAAAAAAAAATCCCATTCGAAGTACATGATATCCTACTCTTGTCGTATTGCGGTATCGTATAAGATCCCGAAGATCTTAATCCTCTGTTATCTCTAATTCCCTTTGTAGAGACAGAGTATGGCCTTTAACTGCGTTCTTTGATAGCAGATATACATAGGTGATTCTTCCCTCTGAAAGTGAAGAAAAAACCTCGCTATGTGGTTCACAGAGGTATCGGAAGAGGACAGTTTCCTCATTCCCTAACACGATCTGCAGCAATTCTATGTCTTAGCCATGACTATTGTCATTTACCTTGAAAAAACCTCTCATTCATGTCCACTTCTGGTCAGTCTGCACGCGGACAGACTCAGAGTGGAGAGGTTTTATAGGTCTATTTATAATAGATTCTGATAGAATATCCAGATACTCTTGGAAAAGCCTTACGAAACATGCTGTGAGAAGAACGTGACTCTGTGAATCCAACCTCTCTAAGGCCAAAATGAGGCATACATCCTCTCTTCCTTTGACGCCCAATTATCTTAATATCTGTTAAGAATTTATAACTAGGGGAAAAAAGGCTAAGTTTATTCCCCTTCTTTAAATTTAAAGATGTCTTATATTGCTACCTCTCTTGGTTCGAGGAAAAAGAAGCAGTCTAAAGGAAGCCTGTTCGTCTTCTACCTTACAAAGAGATCTATGAAGAAGACTTTCCGCAGGTTCTCACAACTCTTTTCAATAAATGTTAGACATACGTTAACAGTTATTATCTTCGATCGAGAAGGTTCTCACGGACATGCAAATCTTGCATCGAACCTCTTAAGGATCGTTACGTTCCGTGTCTGTTCCCAAATAGGTTCTCTTTTGTTAACGCGAACCGGGGCGAAAAAAGAGATTCTCGATGCTCTTTGCGATATGAGAGAGTCGTGGAATTGGCCTAAGTGATTAAAATAAATCATTTCATCATTCCTTGTAAGCGACCCCTTTTCGATTAAATGGGTAACGAAATCAGGAACGAATCTTGCCGTTACCGAAGCCTGCTGGTCCGAGAGGGCTACTGGACTCTTTAAGTTAATAACTGGCTTTTTTAAAACGTCTACGCTTTAAAAACGAGAAAATATCTTGGATGGTGCTTCTGGCACAATTTGCGCCAGGCTGGCGCTTCCTTCTAGTTCTTTTTAGGTTATGTGCCATAACATCTATGCCTTTATGGTACCCGACATCCTTCACATGTTAATTCCGTTCTAAGTGGGAAAAAACTTTTATATACGTAGTATAGTCCATTCAGGGAAACAACTTCTGCCACTAAGAGAATGTTTCCCATCCGACTCACCCAACTTCTCTTGAGCAATATCCGAATTTAAAAAGGGTGTGTGCGTTTCTCGAAAGGATGAGAGAATTATATATATCGCGCGCTGCCGTATTAGAATCCTTTATAATACTGTCACATTGTGGTAAACAGCATTAATCTAGGAAACCTTTGTAAGGATACGTACTAGGAATTCTGTAGTTAACCTCGGTATGTGCATAAGACTTGACCATACCGTAGTCTTAAAGTGAATTCTCTACTACATTCATCTTCTCACTAAGCATGTACTCTAATAAGCCATGCTTTCGTAAGCATGAGAGCATTATACAATATAGAGTTTCGCTGCGTTAGAATCCTTTAAAAATGTTACCTACGGTAAACAGCATTGAAATGTAATATCTTTCTTATTGAAAGCTTCTTAGCAAAAGGCAGACAATATTTTATTTATGTTTGCTTAACTATCCCCTCAATCCGAGGCTAACCTCGATTGTAGGGGAGAGACACGGTTATTCATTCCATCCCGCAGGAGAGAGACATGTTACCGCCCACTCATGACCGACACCTACAAGATACTGCGTTGGTGTCTAAGCGATAGCAGTCTCGTTAGCCGACTGGCCTTACTCTTCCAGAGTTGCCAGCTACTCCATTTAATAAAGGAATCTTATAACATTATTATCGAACTTCAGGAAGTTCTTATAATGCATATCTAAGCGAAACAAGACTTCGATAAATCTAGAAGCTAAGTAGGTGTTGTCTTAACAATCCCTTTCAGCGTAGTCCTTCCTAGGAAATTCCTGGAAGGATACTGGTAATTGAGTTGCTCAGCAAAGAAGTAACTACGGTATGTGCTTATGATTTGCCGTATCGTATTCTCATACAGCAGATACTCTACTACCTTCTTTCCCTGCCGAGGCAGATAGAGAAAGGATATTCTGGCGCCTGGATCCTTGCACCTAGCGCCTGGAATGTTCCGCGCGCCTGGAATGTTCCGCACGCTAGAAAGGAGACTCGCTCCTGGAACGTTCCGCTTGCGTGGAAGGTCCCGTGCGCCCTGACAGTTCCGAGCGCCTACTAGACCCTTTTAGAAAGAGCCTCTTGCCCGGAAACGTTCAATGGAAGGATCGTTCTGATTGCCACTCTACTGTAAGGCTCCTTGCTCTAGCCGTCTGTTTTTCTGGCGCAATTTGCGCCAGGCTGGCGCTTCGTCTCTTTGAAGGCGCCTTGCGCCAAGAAAAATTTTCTAGAACGCGGCTCGCGTTTGGTTGTAGGAACGCGGCTCGCGCTAGTCTGTTAGCTGGAACGCGGCTTCCTGGCTGGCAGCGGCTGGCTCTTGCTCAGTGTTCTCTTAGTTTTCAGAGAACGCGCTAGATCACTCCAAACATACATTCTTCGTCTTTTCGGATGTAAGATGAAGAGACGCACTTTTTTAAGGATGCCTTATCAATGGCTATCCTTGGCAGTCTGGGACGTTCTACAGAACCTGCCGAGGGGACGCCTGACCGGTGGGGGTTCTCCCTAACCTTCCTGCGGCTGTCGACTTTCCTCCTCCACTGGGTCTGGGAGTTTGGAAGAGGTCTAGGCCTGGAAGCGCTACGGAGCCGATCAGACGCACCCTCCACTGCACTGGGAACACTATATTCACTTCTACCTTTTTAGAGCTCGCCTTTTGAGCTCCATCATTTATCTTCAAATTTGCACATATGAATTTGTAGATTCTGTGGAGTAAGGTGGTGATGAGGATGCAACAACTACTAGAATTGTCAATACTCTAACTGCTCGTTAGTTGCGAAAGAGAGCTCTTAAAGCTTCTAAAGGAAGCGTATCTAGTTATATGCTTTCTGACTTCCTAAAGTAGGAAGTTAGATCTTATATTTCCTTCATCAAGTTCTATTCCCTTATTGCAAAATATAAGTGTCTACCGAAAAATTCGGTAGTTTCACGTAATATATTCTTCGAAATTTCGAAGCCAAATTCATTAAAAAGTTAATAAAAGCGTATGCCAAACCAAAGACCCAGTACTTCCCTGCAAAAGACAGCCCAGAAGGTCGATGGCGATGAAAAAACGAAAATCAGTCAGGAGGTAGCAACAACGTATGTTGACACTACCGCGACAGAGAAAATCTGATTCTAGAACGGTAATCGTTCCTATTCCTGCCACCCAGCGGCAGGGGCGGTAGATCACCTGACCTACCTGCAGCGTGTGCCGCGAAATTTCGAATTTCTGTCGGGGACGACGGAGTCTATAGCTAAGTATATTATCTGCTGGGTAAGTTCCATGTACAAAAATGTAGCTTTCAGTAAAGAAAAAAAACAAAAAAACAAATGCAAAATACCAGCTCAAAAGACACGTATACTTACTTTGTCAATGTATGTGCAACCTCTCATACCAGTGATCTGGCAACGGCGCACATCAGGAACCTTGAAGTAAGTATGCAGCAAAAGCGTAAAAGACAACACTTCTGCTCCGGGATTGTAAACGGAAATATTAAAATGCAGCTCCTTTTCTCTTAGAATCAGACGGTATGTAAGACTGAACCTGCAAAATAAATAACTTTTCTAGATTTACTGAACTCTGATAAAAACAATGCTGTACATAAATGATTAAACATATTAAGCTGGTGCAAGACTGACTTTATCAACTAGGATAATTCTTGTTTTGCCAATGCCAAATTATTTTATCTCCTATCTACCAACAAGCATTTCCAAGTAAAAATTTTAACTGAATTCTCCTTTCAACTTACTTTTGCAACTATACAAAATAATAAAAGTTTAAAGTAGGTAAATAAAATTGCACACAATATTTAGCAGAATTCTTTTGCTCTTTCAAATAATATACAACATACTAGTAGGTACTATGTCTTTATGCACAGTAAACTCTTTACCATATTTTATGCTTTTCCATGGGCACACCATACCCTGAACACACAAGGACTACCTCCTCCACATGGTTTTACCTGCACTTGTCCTTTTTGTAGCTGAATGTGTATACATATTTCCTACGTCACTGGAAAATCACCCATACCTTTGCAGAAAACTACTTACAAAACACCATCCAAGTTTTATGAAAAATTTGCATTTCATAAATGTTTGTCTTAAAAATTACATATTTTTTCAATTTTGTAATTTTCTGCCCTATCCATTTCACCTAATTCCTGTCTTTAATAAACATTTCTGCTCTTTTTTTCTGACCAAGCATCATAAGTTATGTCATTTTGCTTTATTTTCTTTTTCATAATTTTTTATTTTCTTTCTTTATTATATCATATTCTATCCACTAACACTTTGCAGAAAGTACAAATAAGAAGTAAGCTAACAATGTAAATTAATTCTAAACAGTCAATCTTCAGAGAAGTTCTACAGATATAAAGATACAGTGCTCTTGTGCAACATATATATTGCATAAACATAAAAAAAAATAAAAAAGTAACTCACTGCCACATATATCAAAATAGCCTCATAAATGCAGGAATTAAGAAAACTGACAAGAGAATATTTTGTTACACCTGTAACTTAAAAACTTACGGGTAATTCCACATAGAACGAGTAAATTCGTTATCCAAAAGTTGAAAAATAGCTTCTACATCTCCAGTAGGCAAACGCTCCGGAGGCTTTTTTAACTCCCATCGTGAAATACGTGCAAATCCATGCTGAGGGCCAGTGCTCCAGGGTCCAAACTGGGCTATAAAATTGAAAAGTAGATATTAAAAATATGGCATATTTTCTAAGACAATTTGTATTTTTCATAGCTACAAACCTGAGGTCTTAACAATGGGATATGTTTGTACAATAATGAATCCCTGCACAGAGAAAATCTTACAAATTGCTCTCATAACTGTAACATAGTTCGTTCCTTCATAGGGTCATCTGGTACTTCAACAATATCTGAAACTGACATATTCTATATAGTGCAAGATTTAACTTCCTGCATGGTCACCGTGAACTAACAAAGGTTATGAACTGACAAGCAACATGAAGCCAAATATCTGCAAGTCCTTCCATTATTGAAGGAACAACTTAAAGATATAAGAAAAAAACTAACTATCCTTCTTCATTTTCAATTTTCTGAAAAAAAAAAAAAAAAAAAAAAAAAAAAAAAAACTCATTACAGATTCTACACAAATGAAAAACTGCCAGCATGAATGCTTTTCATACAAGGAAGAATATTGACACTGGTGAAAGTAAGTGAACACATGCAATGAAAAACTTGAACAAAGAGCATAGAAGAGAGACCATGTGTTGACTTACCCTAGTTCCCACAATTAACAGGAAAAGTAACACTGCAGAAACAAGCAGATGGTAAGGAGTTTCTAAGAGGTCCCCAGAACAGAAAAATTGGATCACAACATACATGACTAACCTGAGAGACAGTTGGAACTAAAAGCTACCCTACTTTCATGGAAAATGCTACTTAAAAAATGAGACCACACAGCATAAATAGAAAACTCATAGTAAGTATGAAACTCCACGGTAAACTGAGGGAATGAACAGCTGATGTAAGAAACTCATGAAACCACTTTTACAGTTACTCACTTCAATCATGGAAACTGAACAAAGCACATGCTAGGAAAATAAAGTAATTGCTATCATCATACTTTGATAGTTTAATATGACCAATGAAGAATTTCAGTGAACAAACTACAAACCTAGACTTATGAAGAAAGACAAGGTGTAAAAGGAACTACAACATGGGAGCTCTTTGAAGATTGGTACAACTCTGCATTCCAGGATCTCCAGATAAACAAACTGCATCACAATGCCAAGCCTTAGGTTCTGTACTGACTATTTTTTTTTCTTTAAGTACAGGATACTGTCATTCTGCACAGACCGATTTTATTTTTATAGAGAAACTCTCATTCTGTGTAGTTCTGCTCATAGGAATCTCTAATAGCGTCAAATAACAGACTGTGTGTCAAAATGCATTGAAATGGCTTCAGATATGAGAGTACTCAGACTGTAAGTTTAAAAATTACAAAATATCAGAATAACTTACGAAACACAATAGGGATTCCTCCTCTTATGGCTCGCTTCCCATCAAATATTGCTTGTTTACTGTAAAATAAAATGAACACTTCATTAATAAAATTAACTTATTTAACTAGCCCATTTAACCTTAAGGTTCTTTCTTAAATAAACATTTTGCTTCTTTCCATTCCATACAAATTTTGCACTGGGAAACATGCATATGTAAAAAAAAATACGTACATGACTTACAAAATTAACATGAGAAACCATTTGAACATATCAAAAACTTTGTCCAAAAGAAAACATTTCTAGCAAAGAAAAGTATACCAATCTGCCCACAGGAGAGCAATTGTACCTTGATACATTCAAGAGATTTAGTTATCTGGTAAACAATTTACCATTGATCAAAAATAAAAACCAGAGTTGTCAGCCAAGGGAAATCAACTGGGAACTTCATGAGGCAACTTGGAGGCCACATTTCCTGAATAATATGTTCAGGGATGTCTTGGAAATACAGACTTCAGTGCCACAGCCTTTTCTATTGTGGAGGCACCTGATTTCAAGATATACAGCTGTATTATCATACACAATTGACTAAACACAGAATCTCCAATTGATCATCCCCCTACATGAATAAACAAACTCCCAAGGAGTATAATGAACTATGTACAGTGGACACCCCGTATTCATGTTCTCCGGATTCGCAGATTTCTCTCTGGAACTTTTCACCGCATTACTCACGGAAAATTCGCCTATTCGCGGTATTTTTCTATGAGAAATATCCACAAATTCCTGGTTTTTTAAATCAATTTCATCATACAATGCACTTTTTGTGATAAAACTATATGAAAAACCAGGCATACAAATTTTTAGTGGGTTTTTCTTGAGTTTCAACTACCAAAATAGGAGGTTTTGAGCATTTTTATAGGGGTTACAACTATTCGTGGGTTCTAACTATTCACGGGAATACGGGGGGGACCACTGTAATGGACAAACTAGCTATCCTTTGTGAGGCTGGGCTGGCAGGGCTTCCTGAGGGTTGATGTACTTGGTCTAAATTAAAGTGTACCATTTTGGGACCCCAAGTCTACCCGACATCTCACATCAGCTTCCTCTTGGGAAAGATTTGGAATGAGATGAACCTAAAAATAAATTCTGCCCTTATTAAAATTAAGGAAGAAAGGGACGTTTACCTGTTAGTCTCTCCCTACCTCTAGCACAAATAGCGTAGATTTGGAATGTGGATTCTTCACCAAATGTCAGTCAAACTAGAGTAACTAATTCTAAGATGTACCAAAATTACTTTTGTTTCTTTCTATAATTCTATACTATTTTAACACGACGCTTTTTTTGTTTTAATTTGTTTGTCAGGTTTCTTATTCCATATATTCTTTGCCATTTATTATAATTCATTTTAATGATGTTAAATAATCTATATGTGATCTTGTTAGTATAACTGCAGCTTTGGCTACTTTATCGGCTCCTTCATTTCCTTTCTGCCTACATTCGGCAATGTCTTCATATCCAGGAGGCAAGAGTGTGGATGCAAGATAAAAATGAATGGCATAGTGATAGGGGGTTCAACATGCTACCTGAGTCACCTGTGTAGGTGTATGAAGTGGTCAGTATTGTTGAAATTCTCTCCATGAGTTCAGCTTTGATCTTGCAGTTTTTTTTTTTTTTTTTTTTTTTTTTTTTTTTTTTTTTTTTTTTTTTTTTTGCCTCTTCTTTCCTTGGGAGCCACACCCTTTTAGGGGAAATAGCTTACAGAAAAAAAAAAAACATTTAGTTGATTTCAGCCCAACATGAATGAAAGGCATAATTTCATCCAAATAAAGAACAAATACAAAGAACAATCAGATCCTTTCCTTACAAATCAATGTCAATTGGAAGGATATATAACCAAGCCTGTTTGGGCAGCCATTCTTACTACCACCCCCACCACAGTAAAAACCTGACTGGGTCTGGCAGCGTTGACAACACCCGATCAGGTTCACCGCCCCAGAATGCAACCCCACTACTTTTTTTGACAATTTTTGTGAGCCATTTCAGGTGGAACATGAGAGTATTCTCGGTAATGGCTGAACCATCCCGGAGCCGAAGCCAAACACTGGAAAGGCAAATGCAACCAGGCGTTCAGTCAGGTGCAGAACAAGATGCTTACCTCATTGCCCACCCAAAAAAAATTCTTCTCTTCACTTAAAACATCTTACGTGCTGCTTCTAGACAAGGCAGCAATAAAAGAATACGCTGTTACCGAATTTCTTTTTCATTCTTTACTTTCATGTTCCTTCAATTCTCAAGATTTTGGCAACTGACCAAAAATTCAGCCATTCATATAATACTGACTATTTCTCTAATAACGTAATGCAAGATCTACAATGAAACTTGTCATCTTCTTGTCAGTCCCTATTTGGGGTCTCTTTTCCTAACGAGCTTTTTCCTTAATGAGCCTTTTCCCACAGCCCGATTCATAATTTTTTTGGCAGATGTTTTACGGGTGGATGCTCTTCCTGACTCTAACCCTCCCAACTTATCTGCGCTTGGGAAAGATAAAGAGAATAGTCATTGCTAAGAATAGCACTGCCAAACTTTAAACAAACTCAGGAGTAACTATGATAAAAATTCTAAGGCTTAATTCCGTTTAAACAAACTCGGGAGTAGACAAAAATTATAAAATGCTAAGTTATTTTTGTACCAAGTTCTTAACTTGGTACAAAAATAACATTTACTCGAATTTATTTTGGCTTCACCTATCATCTCGACTAAGTGTCGTGTGTGTTAAGAGTGAAATAGAGAGAATAACACATTCCTTCTCTACAAATACACAATTTCATGAAAAGGGAACAATATGACTAGCACAAAACTCATGATTCCTAGAGTTGTAGCTTAACAACTGCCTCTTTCAAAAAATACAACTAATAGTATTATGGAGAAATACCTGTACATACCCACTAAATACCTGTTTCATTTTCAACTATGGGGATAAAAAAATTTCTCCAAGACATTAATGGACCATTGATTTATTAACTTCAAATACTTTCTCCTTTCAGTCTCTTCTTATACATGTTGAGTAGAAGTCACATTTACCTTAACTGTAGCCATGTCTTGCTACATAGCTTGTACCTGGTAATTGATTGTATACAGCCCAAGGTACAAGGAAGAAAGAAAAAACACAAGAACATTCACACTAGTAGAATGATACTTCTCTATGCAAAATCTGAATACTAATACAATCCAAAAGTCAAAAGTACAAGAGCCTAAATAAAGTAATTGACTAAGCCATGGTTATACAAAATACATTAACTCACTATTAAGTTAAAAAAAAAAAAAAAAAAAAAAAAAAAAAAAAAAAAAAAAAAAAAAAAAAAAAGCATACTGAATGTCCAAACATCACACTTGAGAAATGCTACAATATCATCTGCACATCCTGACAATACAAGAATAGTGATCACTAGTTTGTACATATAATGCCTTTGTTCTCACAAAATGAAAAAAATTGAGCTGAAAACAACCTTTGTACAGTGTACAAAAGCTGAAGACAACCTACAAAGAGAGCCAACCTAGTAGTTTGGCTAATCACCTTAGAGAATGATTTGTCTTCAAGCTAACCTGACCCTCCTAAGCCCTAGGCATAAGTTAAATATAAAAAACCAAAAAGAATTTGCATGCCATAAATACATTATCTTATATGTACAGTGTTTATCCAAGTTACCACTTGGTGAAGTGGTTCAGTAGTAAAAGCTCAATGATGTACGTAACACAATCTCACAGGCACACAACAAGCCCTTCCTTCCGTAAATGCTTCCATACTCTTAATTGGTGTAACTAAAAATGATCTAAACTACACTTTGAACAATTCCTCCTATAAATGTTTCACTGTGGACAGAAGTCTTAATAATTTCCCAGGATTCTAAACTTCATGCTAGAGGCAATACAGTATATATATTACATGTAATTGAGTTCTGACAAATATGCTATGCAGTGTGGCCTCCTTCAAAATGATAACCTACAAGCAATACATTAATACTGTAGTGAATCTAACAACTGCATCACATAAAGAGCAACTTCAGAAACTAAATGAAAATAAAGGTACAAAAACAGAGAGAGAGATGGGAGAGGGGAGTGTGGTGGTGGGAAGGGTGACGCGAGCCGAGAGAGAGAGATAGAGAGAGAGAGAGAGAGAGAGAGAGAGAGAGAGAGAGAGAGAGAGAGAAATTTTCATTTGTAATCTTAAAGAAAAGCTATCTATAACAATCAACTACATATGCTCAAATTATTCTGTGATGCTCTTTCAGAATTTCAATTTTAACTTCATGAATTAATTTTCCATTCATTAGCATATGAAACTACCATTAACTGCCAACACTTTTACCCCTAATCATCATAAAAGTTAGGGATTTCTTTATTATAATCACTGTTTTAAACACCATCCACTTCCCTACTCAAAATCACAGAGTAAAGTCTCAAAATCACCGAATAAAGTCCAACTTTAAAAAGGATCTTTACGACAGTCTTGGGCGGAATTCCCTCGGTAACCAGGAATTGGAACCCCCAGAGCAACCTTTTTGTGGGTGTGTGATGGACAGGATGAAGTTTTTGCTGAGGGTCATCAGCAGGATGGAGGAGTTGGGGGATGTTGCAAATGATGGAGTGAGGGGAAAGAAAAGTGGTGTAATTATCAACACAATACTACTCAGCTACGGTTACTTGTTAGGATTGCTCTTATTTTTGCCTGTGGGCAAAAACAACATGGGTAGTTAAGAAAAACATACTGATCACATGTGAAAAAATTGTAGTCAGTCTCCACTAACACATGACTTTCAAGATTCAACTGCTGTGAATAATAACTCAGTAACAGGAACTTGTTAATGAGTAATACTGCACTTACATCTGGATGTAACGTTTACTCAATGCTTAGCAATCTTAGGAAATGATAGGAATGCTTATGATGAGTTTACCATGAAATTTCAAGCTTTCTAATTGAAATTTCATCATATACATTCCTATTTGGTTCTAAGATAACAAAGCAAGAATAAACATTCACACTACATTATACTGTACAACATCTATATTGCAACCACATTTTCCACAAATGAAACCATCATCAATATTCAAATTTGTACAAATTTATATTCGTTGACCTTTAAATATTGATGTGTCCATAAATGTATCCACTGCACACAATTCCCATACCTACCTACAGGCTAATGTACATCCCAACATAAATACTAATCTATCGCTTCTACCTACAACATCTAGGGAACTGCAGGATGATTAATCAATACCAAGTCACACCACCCGTATAAAAACCATCACCAAGACACATCCTGGAACATGCAAGTATAATATATTGCTCAACAGACTTACCTAACAAAAAGTTGTTCCTGATTGTTGACACGCCATGATACTACAGTTGCACCTGTCAGAACAATTACATACTATTAAACTCTGTGCATACACAAAAATCAAGACATACTAAACAACTGCTATATAAAATACAAATATGTACATATATGTATATGAGAGTAAATACTCTTCATTCATCAAATGTTTATATTTCTTTCCTCATGGCTAGGCTATATGCATATAAAAAAGCTTAATCCAAAAGTCCACATAGTACTCATGTTCTTAAAAAAAATATATTGATTTTTAAAAAAATTTAATGTACAGTATACTACTGTAATCCTTTGTGTAATATTCAATACATCAACTGAATTTTTGTATAAAAGTTTCAACAGCAAATAAATATCCTTAAGTTACCCATCACAAATAGTTTATACATTTTCTATTACAGCCTAACTCCTTATTAAGACTATCTTGAGCATTTTCCTCCTCTTCCCACCATTATTGCAATTTCCCTCACCCCATCTCACTTGCTAAAGCAACGGAGGGCTCCTGAATCAATAGCAGACGAGGAACTGGGTGGTAAAAAAATGAGGGAACTGCAGCAGGAGCCAGACAGAGGATAAAAACCATGTCACAGACTTCTCTCTCGCTCTGCCCAAACTCGCAAGATGAAGCAACGTCGAGCAAGGGGAAACGATGGAGGAGGAGGCAGAGGCTAGAAATACTGTGCCAGGACACGAATTTTGTGCGTTTGCTATTAGTTTATTTAACGTCTACAATTTCATTAGGCTTGTCAACTTCAGGGATAAAATGAAAAATAGAAAAATATAACTATATACCATCACAAACATCTATAAAAACATTTCCCTATACAAAATTAATAAAAAATTTGCTAAGATAAGCTAAACATCTTATGCATAATTCCCTTTACAACAAAAATTAATTAAGAGTTCTATAAAAAAAATCAGAATGCAGAAAAAGAAGGAAAGAGTTTAAATGACTTCTCTTTTCAGATGACAATGATCTACTTCTTAATATTGTAAGAGTAGATCATTGTCATCTGAAAAGAGAAGTCATTTAAACTCTTTCCTTCTTTTTCTGCATTCTGATTTTTTTATAGAACTCTTAATTAATTTTTGTTGTAAAGGGAATTATGCATAAGATGTTCAGCTTATCTTAGCAAATTTTTTATAAGACACAATTTGGAAATGTGAAGACTTCTAGATTTACACAGAAAATGTGAAAAACATAAAAATGAATCATTCAACTATAAAACCCACTATTTATGGTATTTTAATTAAATTTTTTGACACAAAATACCCTTTTTATATCTTCCAAGAAATTTAGCAAATTTGGTAAAGCTTAGTTTGACAAAAAATACAAAATTATTAAGCCCAAAAACTTAACAAATATCTGAGAAACAAAAAATTGTCAAATTAGCAAATAAAAAAAATAAAAAAAAAAATTTAAAAAATAAAAAACTTTTTCATGAGAAAACCTGACTCAACAACTAAATGCTGTTGTCTGTCACCAAAATAGCACTGCTATTTAATAAACTATTGAAAACTTAGTCGCATACCACATCAACTAACAGCCCTCAAATCAAATAACCATCATTAATATGGTCTAAAATTTACATTTCACCCAATGTTATTTACTACAACCCTGATTATTTTTCAACTAAGCAACTAAAGAGAGAGAGAGCAAGAATGGCAAATTTCTATATTCATTCACTTTACATAAACTGTAACAAACAGTGACCTCAATGGTGAAACATGACCTCAATGTAAAACAGACTGTATGACAACAACCCAAGGTTGAACAAAATTTATACCGTATATGGGCAAAGTTCTAAAAATTTATACTGTAATATGGGTGTCCAAACTAATTCTAACAATCTTCTTCAGCATGTGCCAGAAAAAGTCATCTATGAGCAGGTAACGACATACCTATCCTCATCCACAGAAATAGTTATCATCAGTGCACAAATGGACAAATATTTGGAGGATACAGGAATTTGGTACAGTATGCTAAAATCTAGATGATCAAAGTTTGACAACTTTCCTACAATATTCAAGTTACTAGATGCATAAGGAGTTTGCACCAGGAATTACAGATACAAAGGAGGGTTCCTTCATAAACTACATATGATAATACTATTCCTTAGGCGTGATCACTTTTTCATTGTATATACTCAAATAACAAAGACCTAAAAGATACTGCTTGCCATCTGACAAGCCTTGAAGCTGTTGGGGAAATAATAAACAGTTAGAAGCTTTTTTCATTCTATTGTGGTCTCAAGGAACCCAGCAAAATATAAGTGGTGGAAAAAAGTTATCTTGAAGATTACTTTCCCAGCTGCTGCCACACACACACACACACACACAAATAACTGTCCATCAAGGAGCATGTATACCATCTGTCTGAAAGCAAAAGGGTGACATGAGCTGTTACTACTAAGACAGCACTTCAATGTTGCATCTCTGCCGGGACAAAAATACTAGTTCCAATGAAGGGGTTGGCCACTGTAAGACTTGAATTCATTTATATTTGTTTATTTGCCTCCATAGTCTACAAAGAATGTTCTTTCACAAGGATCTTAATGAGGCTCTTTACAGAATAATAGAAGTATATGGGACGAACAGGCAAAGCTGGAAATTTCCAGAGAAGTACCAAGAATAATAACCTTATTAATCATACCACTTGTGGATACCATATTACAACCTTTCATATTACCTGACTTTCAGACCCTATAATTTTTGCTTTGCTGGCATTCACTTTGCCCTCTTATCCTTCAATCTGTTCTTTTTGACATATGTTTATTAAGTCTTCCAGTTCTTTTTTTAACAATTACATAAGCTTGAATGTCACCCATTTGATTTCTAACCAGACTCAGTGCAGAACAAGTCTTTCTCACAACTATCGGGAATTTCAGTTTACCTCCTGCTATTATTAATTGCCGCATACACCAATTTTCTCAAGTTTCTAGATTGATATCTCAATCTTCTGGAATTTTCCTGTTAGAGTAGATTAAGTGGTTTATATGTAATACAAATCTTTAAACCTTGTGATTCTTCAACATACATCTTAGAATTTAACTCCACACAAAATTCTAATCTGATGCACGTCCAGGAATAAAATGAATGAAATTATACAGTGCTAAGATTGAACAGCAAACAAACATGAGCAAGTAAATTAACCATATCCTCGACAACCATGACTAACTTGGGACTGAGTTAAAATAATAAAAGCCTATGTATATATCAAGAAATTAAGGCAAAACATAAATTGTACAGAAGTGACACGAAGCCTTATAAAATTTCCCAAAAGCAAAAATAAAACTAATCAAAATTCAAGGCATATAACACTTTTAAAAAGGCACATATTTTTCACCTTCTAATTCAACAAAGAATTGGCTCTCAGACTTGAAAGGGATAATTCACCATATCTAATATAATTCACACATCACTTTATACTGAAATGGGCCAAATACTACACTATAAACAGGCGTTCAAAGGCATACACAAAACATTATGCTAACTCATTCTAACCTTTCCACCATTACCTTACACCATCATCAACATGCCATAAAAACTCCTGTCTTAACCTTTAAACTTAAGAAGACAAATCCAATTATTTCAAGAGGAAGTTACACAAAAACTCTTAAGATTACTTGTTCCAACAGAGCCCAAATTACACTGCTGCAAGACAAAACTGGTGTGGAACTTTACTACAGAGAACTTAAACTTGAAAATAACCTCAGCATTTGAAAGATATGTTTTCTTTCATATCTGTTGACATTATATACATGAAAAATGACTAACAAAAATCTACAAAATATTGGCAAAGGTGGTCAGGCCATAAAAAAATCAATCCAAAGATTTTCTCATTTATGATAATAAAGTCAGCCCATAACAAAAACTATCCAAGCATTTTCCCATTTATTATAATAAAAAGTACTTATAATTCTGAAAGTAGGCCTGATATTGCAAATACATATAAAAAGTAATTCTTATTCTGTAAATAGGCTTGATATTGCAAATAGTGTGTAGATAACATATTAAGTAAAGGGAGCCCTCACTTATAACAATGCAAACTATATGTAAAACTAATTTACTTCAACATGTTTGGGTAACTCCTTAACCCACACTGTATTCTGGAAATTAAGATATAAAATAATCACCATATACTCTATTCTATAGCCTCTACAATTTAGTTTCTATAGTGCAGTAACCTAACTGTCTGATCTCTAACTTAAGAAAAAGCAAATAATTCAAAACTGTATTTGAGTTAGCCTCAAGTTTTCTTGGTCTAACTTAGTACACCATAAATATATATCTAAATAAACCAAGTTTACAATCCTTAAACAAATATCTCTTACCTTCCATTGTTTTATTAATAAGAAAAAAACAAAAAACTTAACTAAACCAAAAAAAGTTAATGGTACATGAATTCCAAGCTAACTGAAATAATTATAACTTTAATACTTTACAAGTATTAAAAATGCTTTGTTGGAATTTGGCTTGCAGCTGAACCATCTGTGAAAGGTTTAAAACACGGAATTTGGTCTTTCAAAGAATATCAATTTCAGCATATGATACTGAACAGCAAATTAACTATCCTTTGATTGAGGTCTTTCAAAGAATATAGGAAATTTCAGCCTTTAATTGAGGTCTTTCAGAAAATATAAATTTCTGCCAATGAAAACCATCAAGAAGTTAATTACCCTTTGAATTAAGTCTTTAAAATATCAATTGCAGAATAAGATATTCATTTTCCTTTAGATGAGGACTTAAAAGAATATAAATTCCAGCCTAATATGAGAAGCAAGTACTAGTAGTTTAATATATATTGAATTTGGTATTTCAAGCACTACAACAATTTCAAGCTAATGATAACCAAAAACTAATTAAATATCCTCCACTTTCCCAGCTGCCTGTTTTTTTCTTGAGAATGATTTGCTATAATTACAAAAGAATAGAGCAAAAGCTGTTCGAAAAATGAATAAGTAGTAACAGTTCAAAGTGCAACACGCCTTACGCCCTTTACATTAATTGCACGGAGGTGAACTTGCCCCATTTACTTCTCCAAGGACAATCTGAATGTTAACTTTCAGCATTTGAATCTCCTTGAATGACAAGCACAGAACCCAGACATACAGACAGACAGACAGGCACAGACACAGACAGGAGAGCATTGGGCAGGATCCTGTGGGAAGATTTATGAAGATCCTTTTTATAACCTTTAAGGGTGAATGACCACCAGGGGCATGGTAGGGGGAACACGATGCCCACAGACCCTCCTCATCATCCCCCCCTTTCCACAGCCCCTCTCCCCCCCTTCGCATCCACATCCCACCCATCGGACGAGGCCCCCAGAGGCCAGCCCCCCGACCTGGGGAAAAAAATAGCTCTCCCTCGGCCTTTATTCGCTCGTAATTCGCCTCCCACGAGATGTTGAAATATGAGCTAAGTGTCTCCGAAATCCTTGGGCGATTTCGCATCGAACTGCAGCATGCAGATCGCAGCCAGATTTTGCGTTTTTCGGTATTTCCTTTGTTTCGTCGAGCCGGGGACTCTGCGTTTACAAAAAACTCGCCACACCAGACCAAAATCACGCGCGGGCGTCTCAGGGGGATTTCCAACGCGTTTGCGCCTTTCCGGAGGACAACATTCCCGCGATTTAACAAAACCCGCGTTGTCTGTGCATAAATCAGGCAGATTTGACGTTTCCCGTCCAGATATCACAGCGAAATGTCACTTACCGTGTAAATTGACAGTGCAAGTGGTGTTGTTGCCGCGGTCGAGCACCACGACACTCGTCGCTGGCACCGCCATCTCAGCTACTGAGCCTGAGCTGTCTGCTGCACCCTTTTCCCGCCTCTGCTCGCGATTGGAAATAATTAAAACATTAAAATCTTCGACAAAACCTTATTATTTTCACATAACTAAAATTAAAATAACTAACGATATCGATTTATGACCTTAAAATATTTTATGACGTATTCATAATTGAATTATTTCGAAGAATGGAACTCAATCGCAAACTCGTTTTTTTACGCGAGATTTTGCGCTGAGCTGAAAACTTGACATTATCTGACAGCAGCCGACAGACTTCCCTGTTGCCGATCTTAGCAATCCAAGGTAGTACTTTTTAAAAAATATTTCTTTATTTACAATTTCTTCACGATGCTTTCTGAATATGCTGATCGGCTTTTGTCTGAGCAACTCTTATTTAGAACCGTTTTATATATTCTTTAGAGAAATGCTGGTGACAGAGAGGTGTCTAAGATAAATGACGTAACGTCATAAAAGGATCTTTAAACGGATTTACAGAGGCATTATTGATATTGAATCCTTGGTAACACACATGCACATACAACCAAACAATATTATATATATATATATATATATATATATATATATATATATATATATATATATATAAGGGTTGTAAGCCACAACATTCAAATAAACGATGTACATTTTCAAATACAATCTATTAACGACAAAACAAAGGGATTAATAGTATATAAACCTTTTAAGTAAAAACGTACAATGAATACGGTATAAAAACGTAAGCTAAGATTTTTATTTTCAAATTGATGTATGTATTATATATTGCACATTTTCTCATCAACATACACCATCTGAAAATGAACAGTTTCAGTTCGTTAAAATGAATATTTTAGAATAATGTCGCTTATCGTCACTTCACAAATCATGCATGAATATATTCTGAAACATTTATCTTGGCAGTGTTTAAAGATGTCAAGAATACTGTAAGGGATGTAAGCCTTAAGAGAATGGCTGATTATGAGAATCTTGAGGAATGGAATTCCTAATAGAACGGTTTATTAAAATTGACCTTGGAGGAATAATGGTAGACAGTGGGTTGTTCACTATAGAAATAAACTAGCATGACTAACAGTTACTCATCAAATAGGAGACACCAACAACTTTTCTTCCCACATAGACTGGGTATTATCTGCGGCTTGAAAAGTTGAACGTTGAAGGATTAGTTGCTACGGTTTCAAAAAACTCAAGACGAAGAAATTCCTGTACTTAGTCATCTGCTAGGCTAATAACTGACCTCCACAGCTTCCGCCAGGTATTGACACCAAAATTAGGTCAATTAGTGTGTCAGCTAGTTGGAGTAATCTGGCTTATGTCTTCTGAGAGACATATGGATGAAGAGGAAATTCTAGAAACAGATGCGTACTTAGACCTATCTATGGCCCCTTTTAGGCTTATAAAAGAACACGCCTTTTGAAGGGAGTACAAACTGGAGTAGGGCTTTCAAGAAGAATATTTTGAACTTGAAAGTGAAAACAACCTAAAATATATATGTACACCTTCAGCTGAAACAGACAGAACTTGAGCATTACAAACAAAAGACAAAGAACTATTGAAGGATTTGAGGTCGTAAATCAGGCCTTCATGGCATTGTTCTCTTCTGAATGGAACAACCAAGATGTGTGAGTATGTATATAATATTCATATAATATATTAAGTATATATATATATTATATATATAGATATATATATATATATATATATATATATAGTGTGTGTGTGTGAGAGAGAGAGAGAGAGAGAGAGAGAGAGAGAGAGAAGCATACTATTTCTGTTTCCGGGATATAAGGCCACATAGGATGATCAATTCCAATTTAGACCAGGTTTTGAATAGGCGCCGTCTTCCTTTTCATATCCTCACCGGCACCATTCAAAATGGGACAACAGCTTGCTTTAGTCAAGAGCATGGATAAGGAAAAGCTGACTTTTCGCCCTTCCAAGAAATTCTTTCGGTATTTTGATTGAATAAATTTATCTTTTGTTGTCGTTTTATGGGTTAAGATATGACTTTATAAAGAATCTAAGTCTTATTTTCAAGGTATTGCTTATAATCGTTCAAGGTATTTTTTTTTTAATTCATGGTCAAGTATTTTTATGTACAAGATGGCTAGTAATATACACACATACATATACGTGTATATTATATATATATATATATACGTATATATATATATATATATATATATATATATATATATATAATCACCAGACATCTTCTCGATTGTGACAATGCCTTGAGAATAAGTCTTAATACCAGAGAGAGAGAGAGAGAATTTTAGGCTTACGCAATCTTTAAAAGTATAAACGTAAAAGTATTGCTGAAAATAAAATATCGTACGTGGTTGAATGCGATAAAAACCTTCAAGTTTAAAATAATATAAATATTAACATCGTAACGATCTCAAATCTCTACACAAAAAAGCCAGCAGCTAGATATTTGTAGTAGTATCTATACGAGAAACTTCGTTCTGGCAGTTCATAAATGATTCGCTGATGTCTAGGTCCGTCCCTTACGTCGCTCCTGATTGGCTGTTAATAAGCCAGTCACAGGAGCTGGGAACTCGTCTCAGTCTCTCTCGAGAGTTCACATGGGTAGGATCCAAGTTCCATTTCTCCTGAGGGATACGTCTTTCAAAAGTATACCTCAGGAGAGTTGGAACATACGTCCTGCCTATGTGAACTCTCTCGTGAGACCGAGAGTTTCCAGCCGTGATTGGCTTATCAACAGCCAATCAGGAGCGTCGTAAGGGACTGGCCTATAGACATCAAATGCACGGTTGATGTGAATCTACTTCCATAGTTAAAATGACAGAGAGGACATTTGAAAAAAAAGAAAAACCTGGTTAGGGTGGACGTATTCATGCAAGTGCCATTTTTAAACTTGACCGCGTCGAAAGTATATACCCGATGACTTTGCAAACGGAGTTTATGATTATACCAAAGCTTATTGTTATAATACTCAGTCAGCCAGATCAAAGTTCAAGGTAGCCACGAGGTAGAGCACCTTCCTTTTATGTATGTATGTATACACACAACTATATTGTATTTATGTATATATATCTACGTGTCTATGTACATATAATGTCTGTATGTATTCACGTATGTTTTTTCTTTTGTATGTATGTATGTATACACACAATTAATTATATTTATGTATTTATATCTACATGTATATATACATATAATGTCTGTATGTATTCACGTATGGTTTTTCTTTTGTATGTATGTATGTATACACACAATTATATTGTATAAATGTATATATCTATGTATATATATAATGTATGAATGTATATATATATATATATATATATATATATATATATATATATATATATAGGTTAGAGAGAGAGAGAGAGAGAGGGCTGGATAGTAGTACTATCAACTAACATTCATGCTATTTCATACTATTTCCCAGGAGGACTTAATAAGACGAAGAACTTCAGACGAAAAATCACAGATTTTATATACGGGAATAAGACCAGCTTAAGATGAATTTATTTTCACGACTTGACCCTGCAAAACGACAGGCTTGAGAGAGAGAGAGAGAGACAGAGACAGAGAGTTTAGTTGAATATAGAATGTAGGCCAAAGGGCCCAGCACTGGGACCTTTTAGGTCATTCAGCTGGAAAGGAAACTGAGAGAGAGAAAGAGAGAGATTAACAAGCCTAGAAGATGTTGTTGCTGAAAGATTAAATTGGCTTCATCTTTCATCTAGTGGTTCGATAAAGTAATCATTAATAAACCAAGACAAAAAATTAGCTGGTTTCAGAAATAATAATAATAATAATGACCCGTCGCTTCTTGGAGGTTTATAAGATCCAGCACATACTTAAGCCTTCACTCTTTATGTCAGTTGTATCTTCATGTTTCTTATGTTAATTCTTTAATTCTAGCATTCCCTTATTCTGCCATCTAGTCACTTCTATGGCCTTTCTCTTCTACATCCCCAGAAACCTATGAATTATACGCTCTTCAGATTTATCTATATACTCTCTTATTCTCCCTACAAGACCAGTACACCTATTTTTCAGTTAAATTTTTCTGTCCGCCCTCAGATCTTAAAAATTACTGAGGCTAGAGTGCTGCAAATTGGCATGTTGATCATCCATTCTCCAATCATCAAACAAACCAAATTGCAGCCCTCTAGTCCAGGTAGTTTTTTTTATATTCTAATTAAGGTTAAAGTTAGCCATCGTAGGTCCCAACAACATAGACCACCACCAGACAGTGGCTGAGTTTCATGGGCAGTGGCTGAGGTCACCACTTGACAGAAAACTCGAATTTTTTAGAAATTTAATTCTCGCTCCTCACTCCACAGACATTTCGTTAAGAATATCAGAGGCGGCAAACTTTTTCAATGCATATTTAACCACAATACCTCGCTTCCATGAAGGAGATTTTTTGGCGACCCAACTGTTTATTCACACAATCAAACTTCTCTCCTCCTCCTCCTCCTCCTCCTCTCCTCCTCCCTCGGTTCCCAAACATAAGTAGCTTGTTTGTTTGTATGGTGTTTTTACGTTGCATGGAACCAGTGGTTATTCAGCAACGGGACCAACGGCTTTACGTGACTTCCGAACCACGTCGAGAGTGAACTTCTGTCACCAGAAATACGCAATCTCTAACTCCTCAATGGCATGCCCGAGAATCGAACTCGCGGCCACCGAGGTGGCAGGCCAAGACCATACCGATCACGCCACTGAGGCGCTCCATAAGTAACGTCTCTCCTTTCTATCTTCTTTCTTTTTAATTTCCTCTACTTTCTAATTCACCAGTTCCCTACACACTTTCTTTCTGCATTTCCCCTATTCCTTAATCATTCTTCTGCTCTCCTTATCTCATCCTTTCTCTTACATTCATTACTCGACTTTCTACCTTCTTTGTGTTTTCGTGAACCTCCTCAACTTCTCAACTTTCTCTTCTCACTCTCTCTTACTTTCCAGCCCTTTCACTACAGGACCTTGGACGTAACTTTGTTATCTAAAGGTCCGATGTCACCTGTCAGGAGCCAAGAGGTTAACTAATTCGTTCGCGTCTTGCAACGTGTTATGTTATGGTTAAGAGGCACTGAATTATTCAGTATTTTGTTTGTTTTGTTTGTACGGTGTTTTTACGTCGCACGGAACCAGTGGTTATTCAGCAACGGGACCAACGGCTTTACGTGACTTCCGAACCACGTCGAGAGTGAACTTTTATCACCAGAAATACACATCTCTCACCCCTCAATGGCATGTCCGAGAATCGAACTCGCTGCCACCGAGGTGGCAGGCCAAGACCATACGGACCACGCCACTGAGGCGCTAATCCTCCAGTCAAATTTCTTGCTTATTAGGATTAGTGATGACGTACATTTTTTCTTTTGCTTGCAAACACAAACAAACAAACGAACTCACATGCCTATGCTTGCGTATGTATGTGCAAGCAAGAGAGAAACTGGTGCTTTATCTAAGTGAATTTGATTATAATGGCATAAATGAATGACTATTATCACGAAAACCCCATCTTTTGGTGATATATGATGGTAAAAGTTTAAACGGACAATATATATATATATATATATATATATATATATATATATATATATGTATGTATGTGTGTGTGTGTGTGTGTGTGTGTGTGTGTTGTATGTATATATACGTATGTACACAAATGAAGTCTGTGTAATATTATGGACCCTATGAACTCATTGTTAAGAGTTCTCCTATGAAAGCCAATGACTCACTGACGAATGATATAATACACGCATTGTTACAATCCATCCCTAGTATCAGAATCAATATCTAAGTTAATAGTAACCAATGTCTTCTGTGCTAGAACGGTTTAAGCTTCGCTGGAACTTGCGCACTGTCAGGAATTATTGATTGAATATGTGTTTAACTTCTTTCGTGCTTTTAATCGGAATTAAACGACTTTCAGTCTAAGTTACATGTTTGGTTAGATTAAGGGGTTAAATTGCCTATTGCGCCGCAGGGTATCTAAAATGATTTTTGCAAAAGTCTGCTAAATTGAACTAAAATACCTGGTGCTTTTTTATGTAAATATCGCCTTTAATATTTTCAAAACTTCAACAGACAACGATAATGTAACATAATGATAATGGATAATATAACATAAGGATAATGTAACACAACAGAATTCATTCTCAATGCTCTACTATAACCCAACACCTGTATATGCAAAATATCCACACAAGACCTGCACAAACCTCGTCGACAATTTGACAAACACTTTGCTGTTCATCCTGATCTTTTCTTTTACGAAGGCATGAATTACTTAGTAACTCCTGACTAACCTTCTAAATTATTGCAGCCTTCTGTAGACAAGTTATACGACAAATTTCACCTCTGCTCCATCAATATTTGATGCGAGGTCGGCTTCGCTAATTGGTGGGACAGATATCAACCTGCCTACCGTTGGACACTTGTCAATACTGCATGCTGCAGGCATGACGCACAATATATATATATATATATATATATATATATATATATATATATATATATATATATATATTTAAGCGAATACCATAAGAAAATGATAGGCAGAAATCCAAGCGCTTTCGTCTTGACTAAGACATGTCCTAGTAAAGACGAACGAAAGCGCTTGGATTTCTGCCTATCATTTTCCTATGGTATTCGCTTATTCAATGAAGTGACAGAAAAGGCGGTATTTATATACCAAGAAACCCGCCTTTTCTGTAACTAACTTTTCTCATTCATTACTATACCTGAAGATAGAGACAGTCGTCTCTGAAATATAGTAGTACTTACTTTCTATATGTTTGGCGTTTTGGATGGGCTCCTTTTATTAGATGGAGTTCTGTTGTAACAGCAACATTTTTATCAGTCATATATATAAAATATATGTTATATATATATATATATATATAAATATATATTGACATGTGGGTAGCTCTGATGGAGAGAGGCGCCTCAGTCAAACCTGGATCTCTGGGTTTCTCGGCTAAGCCCGTAAAGGGAACAATTCTTTTAAAATTGACCTCCAGGTTCGCCCTGAGGAACACCCGAAGATGGGAATGCCAGTAGGTCACAGAGCTCCACAGAATGAGGTGCACTGTAGGCATTACCTAAAAGGGTCTTTGCACCGTCCCATCGGCCCCTATAGCTGCAACTTTTTATCCTCTCTAACAATTGTTTCATGTGCAACTGCTTTGAGGTTTTCCTCCTGTTACACCTTCCAGACCTTCTTAGTTTCCCTTCCAGCGCTGAATGACTTCATAGGTCCCAGCACTTGGCCATAATTCTATATTTATTGCAAGTTTACCTGGACAACCCAGTGACCGACCTTGGTGTGACTGAAGAAGCGGAAATCTCAAAGAGTATTGAAACATAATGATGTACCTTATCACTGAGATGACTACCTCAACAAGATGACGAGGTTATCTACTCGAGAACTAGGTTATAAAGTGACGAGTGACTACACCTGCTATCTACCACATATAAGGCAATGAAACAGCTGTGGCAAAGGTGAGACTGAGACAGGTGTTTGAGAACGCCACACACAGACACACACAAGAAATGGTACGAGTCAGGACTAAGGTATTTGTAACATTTCCTTGATTCGTCGACAAGCAGGGCCAAAACGGATCCTGCTCTAAGGTTAACGTACAAACGACTAAGTTGTCATTTCTAGCTTTTTTTTTTTAGCCTCCACGCCCACTACCATGATGCTCTGGAATCATCGTCTCTCTTCGTATACACTGACCCTTAGAACCGTTTTCGCTTTCAACAGAGAGATCTAAGGCTGGGATTGTTGTTGCCCAAAGATTCCGTAAAGCTATCTTTTTAACTTATCAAAAATGAATTACTCAGTATATATATATATATATATATATATATATATATATATATATATATATATATATACTATATAATTTGTCAGTCTGTCACATAACATATAGCTACATCTTAAAATGCTGACCCACAACTAAACCCACCATGGCTGAGTGGACATTGTCCAAAGTCATTCTGCTTCCGCCCCCAAAAGCCATAGGCTCGAACCCGTATCAGTTATATATATATATATATATATATATATATATATATATATATATATAATATATATATATATATATATGCTCGTGAGTATATCGCATACTTATGCATGTGCATCCTGTATACACGCATTCCAAGAACCATTTTAAAGCAGGAAAATAAGAACGGCTAGACTGCTGAGTAATGTTACGGCTGAAAAAAAAGAGTAATTAGCCGACAAAGACTATTTATTTACTCTTGCAACAGACACCAAGACGACCTTTGAGGTTGAATGTAAAACAAAAAATAAATAAAAAAAAATAAACCGCATGCTTGCTCGCATTTGAGGTTTAGCCTCATTTACATAAACCCTTAGTAAACCAAAAGGGGGTTCGAGAGGCTGTTGATAGTTGTTAAAAGGCAGTCTGACCAGACCACAGATTTGTACATCTTAATGAATACATAGATAAATAAAACAGCTTATGTAATGGACAATTTCTTGCTGGTCTGGTTTCATGTTGATGACGAAGAAATGACTTTGCCGAAATGCAAAATGAATAATCAAGTAAATAATGAAATAAATACATAAACAAACGAATAAATAGGTAAATAAATGAATAAACAAATAAATAGATTAGTTAAACAAATAAATGAATACAGTTAGAAATTGGTCACGCTCTCCTTCCCGTACCGAAACGATGGCAATGCAATGACCAGTTTCAGTGTACGGCGAATTACGTCAAGACTTGATAAATATTAGTTAGAGTAGCTTACACGCTAAAGGCAACAGGTGAGCGGCCAGAGAAAGCTAAAATGCTTATGTGTAATGATAACTTCATTGCTGATGTATGAATGGAGTTGTCTACTACTGAAGAGAGATTAAATACCTGACATCGCCAGTTGACAACTATGATCGACCGCAGGCGGTGAGATGTAGCAAAAGTGAGAGAGAGATATTTTGAAATGGAACGAGAGAGAGAGAGAGTACTTTGAAATGGAACATTTATACAATACCGCGTCTTCAGTCTCAGAGAGAGAGAGAGAGAGAGAGAGAGACGAATACTGGTGAATTATTTCTAATATTTTTCTGGATTCGCTTTCCACCGGAAAGCTTGAAATTCGAAAGTAAGGAAGCGAATGAAGAAATTTCCCTTTAACTGTGTTGGATTTAAACCCGAGCTGGGTTAGAATACCGAGCTGTTATTGCAGTTAAGTCACGTGCAACACGAAAGAATGTCAGCGTGTTACCAAAGCAACGTCTTGTGCGACTTCCAGTCACTGATGACTACGTATATACTTGCTTGAAAGAAAGTGTCGAAGGTTTCTATTAATTTTCTTAATGAGGGCTGGCAGAGCCTGGGGTGGAATTGGTGCTCTACTTTTCTAGGTTCTAAAATAGTTTGTTCTAGGAGTATTTCCCTTCGATCATAGAAGAGAGATGAGAGAGGTCCGAGAGGAGAGAGAGAGAGAGCTTGCAAGCAGACGATGCAATGAGCAAAACTTCACTGGATGATGAAAGACTTGGGTCATCAGTTGAGGATATATATCTTTATCCTCTCTCTCTCTCTCTCTCTCTCTCTCTCTCTTCTCTCTCTCTCTCTCTCTCTCTCCGAGTGTCTGTCGTCATTGTTTCATTACTTGGGAGACCAACAGACCTCAGTCTCTCCACCGCCAAAAAAAAAAAAAAAAAAAAGAATGGGGGGTGGAATCCACACACACAATATGCAATATATCATCATCAACTGTCACCTACTCTGAAATCAACGCAACTCTGCCAACGGGATAGATTCGATAGAACACCATGTTTTTCTTCTCTGCTTGCGTCTGCTTGCGTGCATGAAGACTAAATCAAAGAAGGGATGAATACTTAAAGAGTATACAGTCACGGCTAAGAACGTCTTTCTTGACCGCGAGAACACTAATACAAACATACAT
This sequence comes from Macrobrachium nipponense, assembly GCF_015104395.2. Classification (NCBI taxonomy): domain Eukaryota; kingdom Metazoa; phylum Arthropoda; class Malacostraca; order Decapoda; family Palaemonidae; genus Macrobrachium; species Macrobrachium nipponense. The sequence goes on from NC_061089.1 coordinate 72,224,349, forward strand.
TATTATTGTTGAGAATGCTGTGGAAAACCAGAACCCTGAACATCATTATTACAAAAATAAATAAGTGTATTTGGCATTCTGTTCAGTTTCGCTGACCTAAGCAGATAATCAAGTATCAATTAGTTGATTGAGTGTTGTGAATCACAGCCATGGTGGATGAACTATGGGTCTAGCAATCTCATCCTAAAATATCTACCGAAAACCACTAGGCTATAGGGGTCTGGAACCACCCTTTCAGAAGCTTAAGCATATAAAAAATATCTCCAGAAATATTTTCCGGATGACTAACACCAAGTTTTTTTTCTGGGGGGGGGAGGGGGGGGGGGGAGGGGGGAGCGTTTCTTATGCAAGCTTCAGCTCACACTCACGCATCCAAACGCATGCAACACTAATATACATCGTCTGCAACTCATGAACCTCACGCTAGCTAACGTAGGACGAATGGGGCGGAGTTACTATTTACATCATCCAGCTATCGTAGGACGACCGTGGGCCTTCCATTTACATCATCTAGCCACCGTTGGACGAAAGGGGGGCGGGGGGTGGGGGCGGCCATCCATTGACATCATTTAGCTACAATAGGACGAACGGGGATGGGACCTTTCACTGACATCATCTAAGTATCGCTGGACGAAGGGGGGCGGTTTTTTCACTGGAATCATCTACCTATCGTTGGAGAAAAGGGGAACTTTCACTAACATCATCCGGCTATCGTAGGACGAATGGGGGACTTTCATTGACATCATCTAGGTATCGTAGGACGAATGGGGGGGGACTTTCATTGACATCATCTGGCTATCGTCGGATGAATGGGGGACATTCATTGACGTCATCTGGCTATCGTCGGATGAATGGGGCCCTTTCATTGACATCATCTGGCTATCGTCGGATGAATGGGGGACTTTCATTGACACCATCTGGCTATCGTCGGATGAATGGGGGACTTTCACTGACATCATCTGGCTATCGTCGGATGAATGGGGGACTTTCATTGACATCATCTGGCTATCGTCGGATGAACGAGGGACTTTCATTGACATCATCTGGCTATCGTCGGATGAATGGGGGACTTTCATTGACATCATCTGGCTATCGTCGGATGAACGGGGGACTTTCACTGACATCATCTGGCTATCGTGGGACGAACGGGGGACTTTCATTGACATCATCTGGCTATCGTGGGACGAACGGGGACTTTAATTGACATATAGCTATCGTAGGACGGACAGGGGACTTTCACTGACATCATCTGGCTATCGTGGGACGAACGGGGGAAGGGGGGGCGGGGGACCTTTCACCGACATGTAGTAATCGTAGATTAGGGATGGGGGGTGGGGAGGGGGGGGGGGGCGGAGTGTCCTTTCACTAACATCATCAAGTTAATCGTAGGACGATCACCCCGATTCTATAGCAGTGCGTTTTATCGGGAAGGGCGGGAGAAACAAGAAGCCAGGAAGGACCTGGTAAGGCTGTTATACGGTCAGGGCAGCAGCAGCAGTGAGATCACTCTGGATTAATCCCAGCGCAACAGCTGTACGGTTAACCAGACGCACAGCTGCAAAAACCGGCGCTCGATTGTTACTCTCTCTCTCTTTATTCATTCTTTTTTTTTTTTCACTCTTCGTCGTACTCTTACAATTCATCTCCACGTCTTGCTTTGGATGATCTCTTTGGCCTCCGATGTCCTTTTGTCTCTCTCTCTCTCTCTCTCTCTCTCTCTCTCTCTCTCTCTCTCATGACATACTTTTGGAAAATCATAACAAACATCTGGAGAACTGACCCTTTTTAGGCACTATCAGAATCCATATACATTTCCTAATGTCTTCCATGTTCATATTTGCGAAGGTACTGCCTGCCCGTTATTAGTATAATAAAATTGTACTTGTAAAGGACAGTAAACAAAGAGAGCACGTAGTACACATACACTATGTCTATATGCACACACACACATATATACATATATATATATATATATATATATATATATATATTATAGTATATATTAATATATATATATATATAATGTGTGTGTGTGTGTGTTCATACGTAAGAGTAAATGTTAGTGTTCAGTTTTGCGTAAATCAAAATTCCCCCTCCCCCCAAAAAAAATATTTAGTGAACAAAGGCATTCAAGCAAAATAATCCAGTCATTTTCAGAGTTTTCTTGTAAGTATAATGATCAAAGTTCACACAGGCGATTTTTTTCTTCCAACTGAAAAAAAAACAAAATCCAACTACAGCTGTTATGTTACGACCTAGTGTTACGCTACAGTCCGTTCGAAAGGAAGAGAACGCAACCTGTCATTAACACCTTTACACTACTGTATTATGTCATCGTTATGTCAAGAGGTTATTGAACGCTGCCGACCTTTACCTTCATGGAACAGTGTATACAAATAAACTCTCTGGATTATTCTTTCAGATAATGCACCAGAGTTAGACTTTTGCAACAGTGTAGGAAAAAAAATAAATCTCCATTTTCTACGACATATTCGTTTTTTATTTTACTGATGAGCCATTTTTTTTTCTAAATTTATCGGAAAATTGGCAGTGGTCGATTCTACGTTCCTCAAATGTTTCTCATGAGTTATCAATTCCATACTTTCAAAGCAACTTATCCGCGAAGATAAATTCTATATATTCAGCAAAAAAAAACTTAAATCAATAAATAAATAAAAATTAATATATAAATAAAACAATAAAAACTCCTCAAGGAATGATTCTATCAGATTCATTCCTTGGAAATAGTACATATATTCAGCAAGATTCTCCACGGGGATTACTCTCATATATCAATTTTCTTTTCTTTTATTTTTTTTTAAATTAACCCTACAGCATTTCTCCACACTACTGATTTTACACAGTAAAAGCGATCTCATCCCCCCCCCCCCCCCCACCACCAACCCCTCAGCAAATACAAACTTTAAAAATTCACTCATTCGAAACAGTTGAATTTTTAACTCAAAAGTTTCATCAAAATTTCGGATCCATTTGCATTGAATTTTTTTATTGTAATTTTTGAGATGTTTAAATACTTTTTTTTTTTTTTTTTTTTTTTTTTTTTTTTTTAGTCGACTAGACAAGGAGATATGGAAAACTAATAATTTTCTGGAATATTCTTCTTCCCTACTTCTGAGTAATTCTTAGCAGGGAGTTCAGGCAATAATACGTACCTAATAGAGAGACAATGAATATATATATATATATATATATATATATATATATATATATATATATATATATATATATGTGTGTGTGTGTGTGTGTGTGTGTGTGTGTATTACGTCTTTTTATCACAGTCTCATTATTTTCTAAAGTTCCTGGTAAAGATCACAGAGGAACTTACACACACACACACACACACACACCACACACATATATATATATATATATATATATATATATATATATATATATATATATATATGTGTGTGTGTGTGTATAACAGAATCACGAAAGTTTGGAACGTGATAAATCCATAAATAAAGGTCTAAGCCACGAAGGAAAAATAAACAACGGAATTTCTGCAAGGTCTTTCGACTCGACGTCCTTTACTCAGCAGGACGTCGAGTCGAAAGATCTTGCAGAAACTCCGTTGTTTATTTTTCCTTCGTGGCTTATACCTTTATATATATATATATATATATATATATATATATATATATATATATATATATTATATATATATGTGTGTGTATGTGTGTGTGTATCAATATAAAATCATACCAAAACCTGTGAGCGAAAAATGCACACGGAAATATACTAACCTTACACCAAACTGCTAAAGCAGCGACCGCCAGCACTATTATCCAAACTTTCCGGGCCATTTATTCGAAGCCCAAAATTTCCTTTCCAACTGTTCACTCTCGGTTTAAAGAGAACATCACCTGTTCTATAATATATCCTTTATCAGTTACCCTTTCTCATTATTAAGTCTCTCCAATGAGTTCAGAAACTGCGGGGACTCGCTGCTGTTCGTTGATGCCTTGTTCCGAATACAATCCTATCTTAATTCCTATCTTATCTAGGAAAGTGATGATGTATCTAGATGCTATCTTAAAAAAAGTTTGTGATATGTTATCTAACGCGGTGGTGTCCTGCCTTACTTTGTTTACGTTTGAACATGAAAAAAAAAAAAAATTTTCTCAAGAGAGAATCGAAGCGACCGGTGAACCACCTTTAGTTCCTAAGAAGATGAGCAACTGAGTATTCAAGATCCGCTGCTATTAGTAAAATCTAATTGCTGGATATAGAAAATTGACTTATATTGTCATACAAAGTGAGAACATTTAACTAATTTCGTAATGACACCAAGACGATGACTTTTTTTAAAAGCTAAGTCCAACCTACCGATGGTGCCTAAAACCAAGCTGTTCTAACGGACACCTGTCTCTAAGTTACAGGTGCAGTTATAAATTGGCAATGCTAAAATCATTATCTTTATTCCTCAAGTTTCATTTTATACATCTAAGAAAACACGAAATGTTTCAGCATACGAAGTGACTCATTAGAATCTATAAGATTTTCTCTGTTTATTCTTTTACCTTACGTAAAACCTATAAGATTTTCTCTATTTATTTTTTTTACCTTACGTAAAGATGCCCTCGGAACTGTGACGCTTATAGAAGGCAACAGTATACCAGAAATGCCTTGCTCGTAACAACCGACGCCGGTTTCGTTATCTGCCATATCTCAGATTCTTATCTCGCAAGACACAGAACGGTTATACCCTCGTAATTGATACGTCGTCTCCCTCCCTCCCTACTACCTCTCTCTCTCTCTCTCTCCTTCCCCCCCTCTCTCTATCTTTATCTGTCTATTATACGTATAACCATAATCAAATTAACCACTGGACATTCCAGCCTTAATTAACCACGCATCCATTCACTTTCTCCATATATAATGTCGCCATAAACAAGATCCTCTGTCTATTTGTTTCAGCTATATTATTTACTAATCCTGAACGCCTTTCTAAGCACAACAGAGGAATTTAAATGCGTCTAAACACGAACACCTTCCCATGAACCATTAAAACTCGCGAGAGTAACAATTACTAATCGTTTATAATATATGAAGCCTGAACGCTCAAAGCAGGTTGTCATAGTGTATCTATGGCAGTAAGTTTCTTAATCAATTCATATCAACTCTTTTGCATAAGAAGATTTCTCAAAAGAAGCGTCATCCACAAAGATCAGAGCGTTTTTTAGTGTCACTAATGAAAGTCATCTTTTTTCTGAATGATTTTGTTTGCTTTGCACGCTTGCTAACAAATTCTCACGTTTAGCAGGCAAACGAAGCAGAATACCTTTGTGTGATTATATATATATATATATATATATATATATATATATATATATATATATAATATATATATATATATATATATATATATATATATATATCATTACGAAGATAAATCTGAAAAACCATTCCCAATTCATCATCATTACTGTAACGTTTGAAATAGTTGAAGTTCGAAATTGCATTTTTTTTTATTCTTTTTTTTATTTTTTATGCCTGCTTAACAAAAAACGCCCTGACAAATGAATGGCCTATTGTTATAAAGAAGGACCATTATTTTCGCCGAGTTATTTTTGAAGGATGTTTCAGAATTTTTGTTGTATCTTCTCTCTCTCTCTCTCTCCACTCCTCTCTCCTCTCTTCTCTCTCTCTCTCTTCTCTCCTCGTCTCTATATATATATATATATATTATATATATAATATAAAAAAATATATATATATATATATATATATATATAAATGTATACATTTATATATATATATATTTCTATATATATATATATATATATATATATATATATATATACTATATAAATGTATACAAAGAGGAAAACCTCAAAGCAATTGACCGATGAATCAAGTGTTAGGAGAGGGTGGAAAGTAAGATAGAAGAGAATATGAAAGGAGGTACAGTCAAAGGAACGAAAGGGGTTGCAGCTAGGGACCAAATGCACGCTGCGAAGAACCTTGAGTAATGCCTACAGTGCACCGCGTGAGGTGCACTGATGGAACTAGCCCCCTATCCTAATGTTCCTCAATACTTTAAAATTTCTTTTAGGTCTTCTCCTCTGGATTTGCCCACTTAGAACAGTCCTCTTTTATCTATTTTCAACTTTCATTTTGAAACTATCTTCATCTTAATTCACTCTCCCCTTACTTATCTCATTCTTCACTTATTCTCCTCCTATCCTCTCACAACACCTGCCCACTTCACTCGTTCGTTATCTTGCAACACCATAGTGGTCCTTTTGCAAACTCATTATACTCCCCCGCAAAGAACTCGATCATTCGAGAACACTCTGAACCCTTCATTTTCGGCTATCTCTGTCTCGCTGAAGATTTTACGGCGTTCCTTTTATTCATTAAGTTCATCTCTCTCTCTCTCTCTCTCTCTCGATAACACCGATCTTCGCACCGGCCTTCTTATAACCTTGGAAAAACAGTGGCGCCTCGTTTGAGGGAGTCCCTCTAGGTGACCTTCTTGCTCCTCAGTGTCGAGATTTTGTGTCATTATGGTTGGTGTTAATGATTACTTAAAACTGTTAAAAAAATGCGTTATTTCTATGAACAAAAATTAAGTATTCAACCATAAATATCGTAAAATTGACATTATCACCCGTTTCTTGTCAATTCTGGAAGTGATAGAGCTAAGCATCTGAATTCGAATTTATAAATGTACTGAGAAAAATACTTTTATATGTTGGTTTGTTTATATTCTTAGAATGACTTAGTTCAACCTTCTCATCTCATAAGGACGTAGATTGTACCTAGCACGGGAGCTGCACGTACATCCAGATAAGATCTCTCTCTCTCTCTCTCTCTCTCTCTCTCGGACATCCAGATACGATCTTTAGTCTCTCTCTCTCTCTCTCTCTCTCTCTCTCTCTCTCTCTCTCTCTCTCTCTCAAATAATAGGACAAATGGAAAGCAAAGTATGTACTTAACAAAATCCTTAAAAGTTTCGCAAGAATATTAAAATCAAGCAAGGAACTAATTTGACAGGAAAATTGATGACATGAAACCTCCTCCCTCTTTAAGAATCAAACAAAGATCTCTGGAAATTCCAGAACACTCCATATCTCCCCAAAGCGTTAAGTATAATTATTATTATCGTTTGGTTCCATACCGATGCTGGGAGACTACTATTTCGGAAAATATATCTTTAGAAGTCTCGTGATGTGAAGATTCTCAGCGAAATCTTACTACTTTCATATTTGGGACCTACACATCAGGTGGTGTTTAAGGGACATACTGACTTATACTGCCTTTACATAGAGAACACTTATTTACTTGTGGTTCTCTGTATGATGCGCAACAGAATTATACTACTTGACTAACAAAGAATTTAAGCAGAACGCGTTCATGTTTTAGGAAACTAATTAACTGTAAGGGGGGAGGTGGTATGTTGGTAGCCCTAGGTCACCCCCCTCAACCCCAACAAGCGCGCGCACGCACACACACACACACATACACACAAACGTCAAGAATTACGAAAAGTCACCCAGAGTTTTTTTTTTTTTAAGATACTTTTTAAACTGCGTAAACCATGGGTAACTTACTGTCTTGGGAGAACCATTGATAATTTTTTATTTACGTCGTGGTTGCAAAGGCTGCAAATGTGTCAAAATATAGAGTGTTTTCTCCTTTATTTTACTAATGAATCTATTGGTAAAGTGGGCGTGTCCATTTAAAAGACGTCTGCAAAAATTACGAGCCTTCCCACTTCAAATTCAATACCACCTATATCTCGCTTTCGTGAATGCACGGTAAGACAGACGAAAATAAAAGAGGGAATTTTAGCACCTCATCGAAGAAGCTGAAACCGAGAAGAAATTTATCTAATCTAGCTGCAAATGCCTTTGAAGAGTGTGTACAGTAATATCGCTGCAAATGCCTTTGAAGAGTGTGTACAGTAATATATCATCCTTAAACGTAAGTATATACAGGATCACGAAGAAGACCCCTCAATGCACAGATAAAGGTCCTTTGGCGAACGGGATATATATAATTTCAATTTTAAAAGTATAGGGGAAAACCAGACTTCCATAAAGACACCAATCAACCGGCTTCAAGAAGAAGAAGAAGAAGAAGAAGAAGGAGAAGAGGTTCTCGTCCAATGGGGGAACCCGGTGTTGTACCTCCAAAACTCCTCCTACTCCTCCTCCTTCTTCTTCTTCTTGCGTCTTTCGCGGCCAATCGTTGGGCTCCGATCGGGAGTTTATGGCGCAAGAGCGGAACGCCATTCTCCGATGCTCATTCGCTGAGAAAGATGTATTTGCAGAAAAACAGCCGCGGAGAGAGAGAGAGAGAGAGAGAGAGAGAGAGAGAGAGAGAGAGAGAGAGAGAGAGAGAGAGAGAGAGAGAGCGGGGCGCAGTCAGGCAACGGGACAAAAAAGCCCCCCCGAATTTTTTCCTCCGAATGAGTAATTGCTGCTGCTGCTGCTGCTGCGACCCAAAAGCACAGACAGGAACGGAGGAGGAGGGGCGCCCCGTTTCGTTTGCAAAGGTTTCTGGAATGGCATGGAATCATCGTCTTAATACCATATAATCCGTTGGAACAGGTAGACGGGAATCGGGTGGGAATTTTTTTTTCTTTTTGGCTCGAATGAGAAACGCAAGAACTCGAGATTCAGAAGTGGCTAGAGTTCTTAGGACATCTAGATAGCAAGAAATGAAATTAACAACAGGTAATGTGTGGAAAATTATAGTCATATAATAGTCAATGTAAATAAATAGCAGGTTATACGTCAGCTCCCCTATACAATGAAGTTACGGTGACCTCTCCACAGTGAAAGATAACTTCTAATGCATAACGTGACGTTATCAAATGCCATTTATATATAGTAGGAGTCGATAGGGAATAAATAATGAATGAAAATCAATACTAGTTACTGATGTAGCCATTTATTAATAAAAGTTGATTGGGGAAGATACACTAGTGGCACACATTCTAAACTTCACGATTTGAAAACTTATAAAATATCATGTAATACTATATATTCATATTTTATATATCGTATTATATATAATATATATATATGGCACATAAGCATATACGTGTATATATATATATATATATATATATATATATATATATATATATATATATATATATATATACATAAATACATACACTTCTATGTACGCAGGTTGAGTCTTCATTGTCCTTGCACACATTCACACACACACACACGCAGAACAAACTGACGCACATACACTCACAATTATTCAACGGAGGCCAGAAAAACACTCTTCCAGCTTAATGGTAACCTTGTGCTGTCATAAATCTGTCCCATAATTAAAATTTCACGGAAATGAAGAGGGCGGGGAAGGCGGGGCAGACCACCTGTGTGGATCAGGGAGGCAGAACGAATCGTTCTGTGTCTGTGTGAGAGAGAGAGAGAGAGAGAGGAGAGAGAGAGAGAGAGATACACCTATGTGCTAATAACCAAAACGACAAAAATTATATTCTAAAAATAAAAAGAAATCGCTTGTGAGAGAGAGAGAGAGAGAGAGAGAGAGAGAGAGAGAGAGAGAGAGAAGAGCAGAGAGAGAGAGAGAGCCGGTACAGCCTCAGTTAATAACCATTTACAACAAAAAATTATATTAAAAATAAAAAGAAGAAATCGCTTTTGTGTGTGTGTGTGAGAGAGAGAGAAAGAGAGAGAGAGAGAGAAGATACACCTATATGCTAATAACCATTACGATAAAAATTATACCTAAAAATAAGAAGAAATCTTGTGAGAGAGAGAGAGAGAGAGAGAGAGAGAGAGATGGGGGGGAGACACCTCAGTTAATAACCATTACAACAAAAATTATATTAAAAATAAAAAGAAGAAATCGCTCGAGAGAGAGAGAGAGAGAGAGAGAGAGAGAGAGAGAGAGAGAGAGACGAGAGAGAGGAGGAGGCGAGAGGAGAGAGAGAGAGAGAGAGAGAGAGGATACGGCTTTGCTAATAAACCATTAAGACAAAAATTATATAAAAAAAAGATTAAGAAATAGCTTGGGATTTTGCGACTGGACCACCTTCATTGTTATAGATTTTTTCTTTTATTACACAGAAACAAGTAATGTCTAATGAGATTTTTTTTTCTTTTTAAGAATGGACAGGCGACTCTCAAATCAAAATCTAATACGACTCGGAATACGACCAATGTTTGTAAATCAACGGAGTTTTTGGATAAATTATCAATGTTTTTAAATCAAGTTTTTGCATAAATTATCGATGTTTTTAAATCAAGTTTTTGCATAAATTATATCAATGTTTTTAAATCAAGTTCTTGCATAAATTATCAATGTTTTAAATCAAGTTTTTGCATAAGTTATATCAATGTTCTTAAATCAAGTTTTCCTCGTGTAAATATTTCTTGAATATGGCACCGGGATATTTCAATATAAATCTTCAAAAAATATATTACTTTGCACACATTCAATCAAGTCTTATTCAGCCAAAATCTGAATTTTGTTAAAATGCTTTAGATATATATAGTATTTTTCAAGAGCGTGCGATAAAAATATATTTATAAATAAATAAATAAAAAAATGAAATTCACATATCCATACATACACATATTAGCACTTCATACATACAGAACAGTAATGCAAGTGCAATTAAATAACACTGTTCTTCCCTAGACAGAATATATCATTAGTATTAACTTGCAATGAGTTGTACCTTTTCCACCGCCTTCGAAAAAAAAAAAAAAAAAAAAAAAAAACTACTAACTAACTAACCAAACCTAGTGACATTCAAGAGTGTTCCTTGACCATGCAAATGACTATGACCATTAACCAATATTGCATAATATTGCAAGAGGGGAAAGTTGGAATTGTTGCAACCTAGAGACATGGGTCTTGCGGATTCCATTGTTCGTTTGTTTCGGCCGAATTACGTGATCTGACCTGACGTGTTAAAAAAATAATAAAAAATAAAAAATAAAATAATTGAATAGTACGAAGTTGCTTTAATCTTTGGTACCGTGTTTCATATACATATACAATTGGTTTAACTAATATCCTGAGGTGTATGTATACTATATAAAACTATTATTCAGAGGTCTATGTACATATAAAACTCGTTCAACTAACAATCTGTGAGTTTTATGTACATACACAAGTCATGCAACTAATATTTGGTTTTATATACTTATTATACAACTCTTTTAACTAATATTTAGAGAGTTCTATTTACATTAAACAACTCGTTCAAATAATACTCAAAAAGTTCTACTTACATACAAACTAGTTTAACAAATTCTCAGGGGCCCGTACTCATTACTTCATCGAGATCTGTCTTTGAAATTAGTCTCATAAGAACTTTGCAAGCAGTTGTACCCAACAGCTGATTAAAGAAAAAAAAAACGCTAATTGCGCATCTCTACAGAGCGCGAATTTTGCCGAGATGTAAAAATCATTGGGGAACAAAACATCTTACGCTCTACAATTAAACGTGGGAATTCGTCGTGTAAAATCGACGTTTCTTGTAGCCTGCTGAAACGTGCGGGCCAGAGCGCTCCGTTACGATTGAGCGCAAGGTTTTTTCGTGACTTCCTGAACGCGTCGTAGCTCTGTGTACGGCGTTTGTGTATATCAGATCACTTGATGAATATACAGAAGTGAATTGCTTGTGTCAAACGTTGTTCAATGTAAAGGTTAATGATAATGAGGTTAGTATGTTAACATAGGAAGAATATCGCGAGGGGAAAATGTTGAAATACTTAGAAGGAACTGTAAAAATCGTAAAGTGAAACTCTAGATCTGTGGTTTAAGATGGTGCGTTCATATGGGAAGAAACGAAGATGGCAAGTCGGTTAAGAGCGGATAATTCAAGAATATTTCGGAAGAAAGAACACTGATAAGCGAGAGAGAGAGGAGAGAGAGAGAGAAGAGAAGTAGATAGAGAGAGAGACTCGTCTGGACCCGAGTTTTGCTGGGATGTTATCTTACCACCTGAGTCACAAGGCTGGGCAAAAATTATCATTTACGGGGAGCAACCTTTATATATATATATATATATATATATATATATATATATATATATATATATATATATATGTGTGTGTGTGTGTGTGTGTGTGTGTGTGTGCGCGTGCGCGTGTGTATGTATATATATACTTACATATATATATATATAATATAATATATTATTCTATATATTATATATATATATAGAAAGCGCAAAAGAAAACAACAGATAATGGGTATATATATTATATTTGTATCTTGAATTACTTTGCATCTCTTCAACAAGTGGGAGAAAAATGGCATCCAATCGTTTCCTTATTCTCTAATTTTTATTCGGTTCTCCCATCCCCCCCTTCCGTTTCAATCGCTTATTATCTTACTCCTCTGTCAAGACTAATTCCGTCTTCTCTTCCACGCTTCCTTTTCTTATAACAATAAATGTTTCTAAGTTCATTCAGCAAAGACACGAATACGGAATTCAGAAAAGTCTGTTCTCTCTATATGTAAATTAAACTTGTAATGTGGATTAACATAGGATCTTCTAACTTTCATTATTATTTTGAAATATAGCCACGAAGCAGTTCAGGTGACCGATGTCTGAGAATCCCTTCGAACTAAGGTCATACCTACTGACTCCAGAGGAACTCTATGAGTAAAATCTTGAGGAGAATTTAACGTAATTTCAATTATCACCTATCTATCTATCTAGCTATTTATCTACCTATCAGTCTATCTATCTATCTATCTATCTATCTATCTATCGTATCTATATATATATATATTATATATTTATAGAATATAATTTATATTATATACATTGTGCATTTGAAGGCCTTAAAACTGGAGATGAGACAAGGATACATAATATTAGTCTTCATGTCTGTATGGAACGTGGACAGACCGATATCTGCAAATGATACAGGCCTGATTGGGGTTGTAAAGAGAAGATGCACAAACTATTGAAAAAAAATTTTTTGCTAATGGGGAGAACTGAGAATGATTAAGTCCGAGAGCCGGATTATAACTTTAAATGGAAACCAAAATAATGAAATGATGACGGTTAAATTAGTAGTGGGAAAATGAAAGCAGTCCATTTGTATAAATATTTAGCTGATGCTGGTAGGAAACAGTAGGCGTGTCAAAAACAGATGATAAAAGGTAGATAGTAGGAAGTTATTAAAAAAAAAAAATGGGAAGGATGACAAGTTTGGGAAACATGGAAGAACTGTTGGATAAAATCTCCTTTATAGAAGTGAAGTTCATACATATAAAATAAACTAGGTAAAAAGTTTGAAGCTATAAAGATGTACTGTTGTGTAGCTTCATCATCATCATCATCATCACAATAATAATAATAATAATAATAATAATAATAATAATAATAATAATAAGTTAAAAAGAATGGCGGAATTAAGGCGAGTTGATTTTGTTTTATATATAGCTTTTTCTATTTTCCTTATAATTAGCTTCTCAGGCTCAGCGATGTTTCTGAGTAACTGGCCAATATTAATATTGGGAATTTTTTATTTTATTAGAACAGGCACTGACGACGAACCCTACTTGACATGCACCCGAGATCCTGTACTGATAAAAGATTAACTTCAGCATTTATAATTTTTGGAAATTCCCAATATGAATATTGGCCAGTTACTCAGAAACATCGATGAGTCTGAGAAGCGAATTGTAAGGAAAATAGAAAAAACTATATATAAAATCAACTCGCTTAATTCCGCCATTCTTTTTAACAGCATTTGCCTAAAAGAGGGTCTTCTACAACAATAATAATAATAATAATTAATAATAATAATAATAATAATAATAAACTATGTTTCAGAGCCGAAAGGAAGGATTAGAATGTTTCGAGAAGGTTCAGTCATTTGCTCAGTAAATTCTGAAGTGTAAGGAAGAAGAAAGAAGAAATAAGGCGTGCCGGACAGACACTGTATAGATATCGAGAAAGAGGCGTTGGAAAGGAAGGGCCTCAACGTCCAGAGAGAGAGAGAGAGAGAGAGAGAGAGAGAGAGAGAGAGAGAGAGAGAGAGAGAGAGGATTGGTCAATGCTGTGGAAGTTTTCTATAATGAGGTTCATCCACAGCTCAGCAGTTGCAGTATGAGTAAGGCAAGTGATTACTTTCTGGTCTTCAATGGGAGCAACGTCATGTTTGAGAAAACTAATTGCTCTATATATATATATATATATATATATATATATATATATATATATATATATATATATATGTTGTATAGATGTATACAGCATAAACAAACTCCAGCAGTTTATGCATTAACATGATAAGTACATGCAACGCTTGAGGGCAGAGAGATACGGGGCACAAAAAATAAAAAAAAATAAAAAAAGCAACCTGCACAAAATAGGAAGGATTCGTCCAGAGATTCGTCCGTCTTCCAGAGCCAAAATAAACATCAGATAACATTACCTAATACAGTGACTGATATCTGAGGTGAGCAAGGCCACAAAATCTCGGCGGTGACATTTTTGGTAAATTACTTTCGAACTTTTCACAATCAGCGCGCTTACCCATTTGCAACGGGCTATGGCAGGCGATGTTTCAAATCGCCGTCATTCGTTTATACTGCCTTATATTGCCGTCAAATTCACACAAGTGAAAGATATTTATATGCAATTTGAGATAATGGGTAATAATCCGCGTATCGTTCTTTCGTTAGCCTGTAATATCCATTATTTTTTGTAAACAATCTGAGACGAGTCTGACAACATACTTCAGACACGGATTAACTGGAGCGTGACGGCACAAGGCGTGTTTTTAATAACAAAAATCCTCTATCTTCTGGCCTGTGCGATACTGATTCCATTTACTAGAGGGTAATTCGGGTTATAAATATTTTCAACTAAGCATAAACGCTGAGATTTCAATGTTTTTGTTTGATATAAAGGAAAACATTATCGCCTGAGATCTTCATAGAAAACGGTACTTTTGACAGCTTTCATGGGAGCCTATTTCATTTTGATGATGAGGGGTTTCGTTATGCAATAATTATATTTGGCATCTTGTTATAGGTTAAAAAGTTGCGTTAAAGGTAAATACTGGATGACCGTAAGCTATACGTAATTCGATACCCTGGAGATAAAACCAAAAACCAGTGGATAATGATAATACTACAACACTTGGAAAGTAAATGTTTATCGAAAGCTGCTTTTTCGCGTTTTATTGAAGGTATTGTTTTTCAAATGCGTATTCAATCCTAGAGCAATGAATTGTACTCGACTGCACGAAAATAAGAGCTTTCACTCCTCTGTCTCTTCACATGTGTTTCATCTTTTATTACACTAAATGGGCCTACTTGCATTTAGCTTTATTCTTTCCCTAGAATTTTCACTTATATTTTCTTTATGCATTTAAAATGCATTAAAAAAAACTGTTAAGCATAGTTTCGATAGGTAACTGAAGTACCAGGAATTTATAATCTCCTGCCTGACATTTGGGTTTGACCTCATAACCTTCTATTTAGAACCAGTGACCCCATACAAGGCCAGCACCTACCAAGGCTCACGACGTCTGGACTCCTAGACTTAAGCCTTTGCAGAACTTGATTCACATCCAGCGCTTACTAACAAATACATACAAATGCATATTATAATGACAAATTTTTAACCAATTTGTAGTTTTACTAACTAACAAACCTTCGGTCTTAACCAATACTATATTTGACTCATTGGGCTGGTAAAACTCCTTTCTTTAATAATAATAATCAGAGAGAGCTACAGAAATACAAGACTACAAACACACACACACACACACACACACACATATATATTCTGACAAAAGTCAGCAATGAATACTGAAGCAAACTAGAATGAGAAGGTGGGTGGGTGTACAGGAGCCCATACGGTAAGATGGTCAACAAAACAAAGACATACTGTCGACACTAAGAATTTATGATTCACCGTAAACATCTGCAAAGGTGAAGAGAGTCGGGGGAAAAAAGTAAATAAATAAATAAAGGAATGAGTTTCATTGCGGCCAAGATCAAACTGGATGTGAGTCAACTACATTTATGTAGAGAATTAAACTATTGAACTAGTTTTGCAACCTTGATAGCTGGAAACAATCAAATGCGCATTGCGACTAGGAAATTACGCGTAGGTCTACCTAAGCAAGAAATATCAGTAGTACAGTGTAAGTAAGGAAGTGAAACGATGTTGACCATGGCAAGACAATGGTAGAATAACTGTAAATATCCGATCTGTGAATGTGTGTGTGGGGGGAGGGTGGGGAGACAATCTCAATTTCTGGATAACTGTCGAGATGGAACGGTTGGGAGTCGAGCGACTGAAAAAGTGTTCGAAAGTCCAGAAATGGTTTCGGATACACATTAGTTCAATCAAGGGCTTTATGCATTTTCCGAACATTTTAACGGGAATGGGAACAGTGAACACAAAATATTAGAAGAGACATGTAATTATCAATATTTTCCAAAGACTATACCATACTTAAAATGCGAAAACTGATGAAAATGAATACATGTGAAACCCCAAGGTTAGGTGACAAACGAAACAGCCACTCCCAGTTTGGACGGCCCTCTTTCAGTTTAGTTTAACATACCCAGTTAATTTTTTTTTTATTTGCGTGATTCTGGGTAGATTTCTTTTAGTATAAGCACACAGAAAGTGTCTCAATTTTAGTAGGCTGCACAGGCACAAGGAAGTTAGGCTACACAGCCAAGGTGACATGGGCAACAACTTAACCATGGCCTAGCTATATCAAATGTCACGACCAATTGTTATGAAAAATATGGGTATTTAGATTCCTAACTCACACCTATAACGTCTTGCAAGTATTAATGTCAACATTTTGCTGAAAACATAATGAGAAGAGAAATGAATTTTCTCATTAGCTCGTATTGCTCATTGTTTATACCATGAAAGCCTCCATTGTTTTAGAATATAAGTACTATACTCTGTTTTTTTCCATCTGTCCATCCGCCTGTGGTGTTTCCGTATGGTAACACTGCGCTCCGGGCTTTAGATAGTTACATTCAGCTTACATTCAACAATAATAATATCCTATTTCGAATATTAACGGTGCACTTCGCATATAGTAAATTATTAAAACACTTTTCAGTTGCAAATGTACCCAGATATCCTTTCATTTACCTAAAACATACACATACCGTAACTATTTAAAGCCCGGGACGCAGTGTTACCATACAAAAACACCACAGGCGGATGGACAGATGGAAAAAAAACAGAGTATAGGTAGTATGTCTGCGAACATCATTGTATTGGTTTTTTGCGCCCACGGAAAGGGCCACAGCAATTATTGATTGCAGATATAACGACAAAAGACCAAATAAAGTAATGCATTAACACTGTCAAGTACTTACTTTGTTTCGAAAGGCCCCCAAAACCAGAAATCCAGTGCTTAGAAAACCAACAAGAAATACTCCGTCGGCAACAAATGGTGACTTGTATTACCTCGTCAAAAACTTTCGTATAAAGTAATTTTTATCAATTCCAAATTTTTAAATAAAGTATAGTCTTTATAAAATGTTAGTGATTACATATCACCTCTAATATTTAGTGTGGTCTGTTCTATTTTTTTTAACTACATTAATATGCAATACATTGCAACTACTGCGGGAAATGGGGTGTATCCGAAACCCATTTAAAGACTCTGCCTTCGGTGGCCTAACTATAAATTTCGGAATTCAGAACACTTTTGTATTAATACAGTTGTATAATACAGATACAACTCGTATTTGAGGGAAAATATTTTATCAGATTAACTGTAATTTGGATCACTAAGTAATTATCTGAAAAATAACGATGCTATTCGGACGTGTTACATTCAGTCGATTAGAAACAGGCAGATTTAAAGGGGGAAAAAGGAATAGAGTACCCATGCAATTACGTCGAGCTTATAATTTGTCAAGTACATTAAAAGCGTCATTTGTTTACGTTCAGTGCAACTGTTGGTTATTATTCACACAAAGACTGTTATAATAATTACTAAACTTACATAAATGCAAATTTATCGAAGTTCTGCATGGTAAGAAGCAATTGTGTGTTGCATAAGGTAAGACTCTTGGTAAAAGACGGCAAAAAACCTATGCTTACTCTCTGTTAGTCTTTAAGGAGGTTTACACTTGTCCAACAATGGTTTCTATTTCAGAAAGGCACAGAAACAAATGTCCACAGAATATCTATACTTTTATTCCTGCCACCTCCACAAATCGAGGTGATGTAATGAAATTATCTTAGTGACAGGTGAGAAAACTTACGGCTCTTCGTCCACGTCAGCTGTCCTGTGAACAGATCTGAAACTAACAGTGAAGTCTACTGGTTCCTCTTACGAAAGCATATAGAATGCAGTGGAAAAATATTTTAAGTCCAGTATGATAGACGTTAAGAAACTTTTATTGGGAAAAATATGAATTAACGTTAACTATAAAAAAAAAAACTCGGTTTTTTTCCATCTGTCCACCCGCCAGTGGTGTTTCGTATGGTAACACTGCGTCCCGGGCTTTAGATAGTTACATTCAACTTACATTCAACAATAATAACAATATCCTATTACGAATATTAACGGTGTAATTCGCATACAGTAAATTATTAAAACACTTTTCAGTTGCAAATGTACACCTAGATATCCTTTTATTTACCTAAAACTTACACATAGCAAGTGTTGCCATACGCAAACACCACAGGCAGGTGGACAGATGGAAAAAAAAAAATATATAGGTCTAGTTACTTTGCATTTCTGCTCACAGCGCGCGCGCAGTTAATGCGTTCCAACAATACCTTCATTCACATAATGCAGAGAATTAAAAGTTACAGTACTGGCATTTAAATCTCTTTAATAATAATAATAATAATAATGATAATAATAATAATAATAATAATAACTAAATTAGCAATACTGTCTTATTTTTCACTCTTTTTCAATGGATTTTTCCTCAAAACAAGTTTAAAAACACAAAATATTTGAGAACTATTATAAATATTTGGGGTGTGCTTTACTCGGTGCGCGGGAGGAGAAATAAGACTCAAGTGAAGCGCAGATTTTGTTTTATTAATTTTAAAGTTTATAAAAATGTTACTTGCCTCGCTTTTCACTAGGGAGAGTATCGTTACAGTGATATTATATATATATATATATATATATATATATATATATATATATATATATATATATATATGTGTGTGTGTGTGTGTGTGTATATATTGTATCTTGTAAATAAGTTTAAGTCGATTTTATATGTATGTATATATCAAACACTAGCATCTTGTTTTAAGAATGTTATAGACAGAACTTGTATACCACAAAGGTGTCCGTGTTCAAACACACTAATATATATATATATATATATATATATATATATATATATATATATATATATATATATATTCACTCTTTTGTAATGCAAGTTCATCTTCATTTTCACCAAGAATTTTATTTTTACAGGGGAGTATTTTGTACCCTTACAATCCATAAATATGCTATAAAAATTACATAAGAAATAAAGAAATGTTTGTACATTTCCATGAGTATGTTGATACAGGCAGGTCGCCCGAATTTCTGTAACTCCTTAAAAATGCAAATTTGTAATCAGTTTCAGAGAAGGAATAATTTGTGGCATTAACCTATACCATTCACTGCCTATTACCTTGGTATATATCGTACGTACCTGTTTATAAGTTTCTGACTCACATTGGGATCGAACCCCGGTCTCTCAGATGAAAGACCAAGGCGCTACCAGTTGACCCACACGTCCGTGTTTATAATAACTTAGTCGCATGTGTATGCATATGTTTACAAACAGACATGCAAATTCTCCTAACAGACTGCTTTCAATACTGGAAGATGTTATGAATATGGAGTTCTCTCCAGCCATTTTTTCGAGTTTAGATAAACATCAATTTACAGAGATATATAATCTACAAATGCTGATACTAACTGTGCCTGCGGCACATCTGCAATACATGTGAGTCTTCAGCTTTCAATGGAACTGGGTCTGAATTCTATTTATTCATGTATGATGTCTTACATCGTGTATGTGATGAAGGTATACATGGTAGATATATGGCGAAATTTACACACTTGTACAGTACGTAATATGCACAGATGCTCAAGCACACGTAAGGTTAATTATCCATCTGCATATGTGCGCACACACGAACTTTGTATACACACACGTATATATATATATATATATATATATATACATATATATATATTATATATATATATATATATATATATATATATATATATATACATACCCAAGTATATAAGCATAAACATACATGAGTGTTCACACAAGAATTACAAACTTTTAAAAAAGCAATTATACATAAAATAAAGGCAAAGAGCGTGCACATGCATATTCATACATATATATATATATATATATATATATATATATATATATATATATATATATATATATATATAATATATTTCCATTAAATCAGCATGTAATCATTGACTAACCTTACAGACAAGCCTGGCACATATATACAGGCATTTAATCAAAATCTTCAAGTATACAGGTTTCCTCTCTCTCAGTAACCTAGCAGGCAATGAAAATATACTTTTATCAAGAATAGACTAATTACATAAGGTTATTTGTAAATATGCGCTGTGTCCCAGAAAAACATCTGATGCATCATGGAATATGTTTCTGAGGACTTTCATTCCTTACCCAATAAATATATGACGAAGAAAACACTTAAAAATATATTTTTTTTCTATATAATCGTGTTTCCTTTAGCCTCAAGATTGACTGTTGTAGTTATTTGGTAGGGCAGTGACTACAAGATTCGTTAATTTATTGATTTTATTCCTATGTACCTAATTATCTACTTATTACTTGATATATCTATATTATTTTCCCTTTTCTTGTGGTAGCTACAATCGTGCTATATTTCAACGGCAAAAATATATATATAAAATGGCTTCATTATATGAGAATTCGGTCATTATTTCATTTGTTTAAATTATAAGTCACATCTGCTATGCAGACACACCACCATATTATATCTCTTCGTTGCAGTATTTTAGTAATTATTCTTATATAAAATACATTTAAAGAGGTTCAGCCTCTTATATTTAGCAATCAGCTTAAAACTATGGATGCTTTGACTTGACAGTGAGATAAGGCAAACTCCTAAAATATATAGATGGCGTTCGTATCAGTGAAAAACAGAATCCCATCGAGATCCGCAATGACTTGGTGAATTAGAAAAGGCCATCTGGTGAGAGAGTCTTTCCCTACATAAATGCTATTTGATGAATCTGATCTTTCTAGAGTGACCCCCTAAGGGTTTTAACCCGGTATGTAGCCACCTTTGCGGCGAGAGAACATAAAGAAAAAAACATTAGTTCTAGATAACAGTTGCAAATAGTTAAGTCTAGTTGATTTAGAGGGAAAATGGGCGGTTTCCGTTTCACTTTTAAATGCTCATTGAAGGCACTCGTTTAAGAAGGTGAGAAGATTCAGACGTCCTCCTATGTTCTTTTGAACGAGGGAGTACCCAGGGGCGCCGAGGGGAAGAAGGACGAAGGGAGTTCCTGAGTGGAGGAGGCGATCTTCGACCTCCTAAAGCAGAAGTTGGCCAGGCTGTGGACTGGCAGGACGCTTTCACATTCAGCCTTAGGAGGAAAAAATAAATAAATAATGATAATAATGGGAATTTCAATTGTTAAAGTATACCTTTCTCTGAAATAAACAAGAAAATGGCCTTGGTTTGTCTACTTTGCAAGGCGTCTTATATAAGACACCCCCCAAAAAATCTATATAATCAGGAAAGCATTTGACATCAAGTAGGTAAAAGACACTTTTTAAAAATTTGCGTTAAAACCGTAAAATTGTTTGACTCCTATATAAAAAATAAAATAAAACATTTGACCAAATACCTTGCAATAAAGCATGAATATAATTTACGGAAAAAAAACCACAACTTGACCAGATATCTTACAATAATAAAAGAAGAAGAAGAAAATATTACCATATGGAACCAAGGGTGTTCCAGGACCCCTTGGAGGCCAAGCCGTTCTTCAGGATTCAGGAGAAGGACCTCGTGGATGAGGTCGCAGGCCTCTTGAGTGACGGTGTTGAAGTACTCCACGGGGTAACAGACGTCCCCTGTGATGATTCTCTTGCAAGTGGCTTCCACCGAGATACCCAGAAATGGGGATTTGCCGCTGGAGGGTGAGAGGGTAGGCTAATAATAATAATAACGCTATTCCATCTTATAGGGCCGTATGCATATGATGAATGTTGTTAAATTGCCAAGATAAAAAAGTTATATCAGTTACTTTAACAATACCAATAATAATAATATACTCTTATTTATGGCCTCGTGCATATGCAGAAAGTATTACAAGTGATGGTACCAAATACGTTAAGATAAAGAAGTAATAATAATAATAATAACAATAATAATAATAATAATAATAATAATAATAATAATAATAATAATAATAATAATAATAATAATAAAATTCCTTTGATAAAGATGATACACTCGAAGCTCAGGACACAACAGGAACATATCTTAGCATAGAAACCTACGTAATGATAGCAACACTGTATTATTGCCATTGTCTACTTTCTAGTGTTTTATCATTCTCAGCGCCTAAACTCTCAAGACTTGAAGTAAAATGTTGTATATTGGAGGAAAAATATAGAAATCAACGTTAGTAACGTTAGATTAGATCATTTCAAATTTCGCTGATCTAATAAACAAAAAATACGTAAGATTTCCTTCACCCTCTGAGCCACCACAAGCTCACCTGACTAGAACATAAATGAGGACGCCGAGACTCCAGCAGTCTGCTTCCGTCCCAACCGGCCGTCTCGTAATGAGTTCGGGAGCCATGAATTCTGGAGACCCAACGATCACCGGAGGGAAATCTGGAGGGACGCGCAGCTTGCAAGTCGAGCGGGAGTTCGTACTTATAGCTGGTGAATGGTCCTCCTCAGCGGACGCTTCGTTAAACACCTCGCTTTCTTCCAGATGCCTCGCGCCGCCGAAATCGATGAGACGAATGACGGTCTTTGAGACGTCCGGACACTCGCTGAGCATGTTGCCGTGGTCGGAGGTTTTGAGGATGTCCACCAGCAGGTTCTCGGGCTGTGAGAAAGGGACGGGAGCTCAGATATTGGGCTAAGGAAGAGTTTCTTTAAGGACCACGGCTTTGACGGTTCGCTGTGGCAAAACGATGTCGAAGGCTATATGTCATTAAATATACTGCTTGATGGACTAGGTGACAGTTTTTTTTTATTGATACAGTTCCGCATTGAAAGATATGGCTTAGTTAACTTATTTAGCAGAGGTCAAAAGCGTAATTTTAAACTATTCTCCACTTTAAATGAGTAAATATATAGGTTCTTGGTAATTTATAGGTCTATGGAAATGAAATTTTTTCGCAGTCACTTTTCTTTTGCCGTCTTTATAATGTAAGAAAAATACATATAGTTATTCTAAGCTGATAAAACATGAAGTACGTACGTGTACGACTACCAGGAGAGAGAGAGAGAGAGAGAGAGAGAGGTGACCTTCACGCCTAAAGTGACCAAGAAAAGGGCGTGGCTCAAGCGTATATTACGTTTACATAGCAACAATGTTTCACCTCGTCGAGATAAAAGGTTATTACGGAAGCGAGTTGGAATAGTTAATGACCTGGAGCGTTGGCGACTCAGATCGCTGGTGTTAATCGTAGAGGGAGGCTCCTTTCAACAACTCAGGGAGGAATGAGATAGCTAAACACATTCAGTTGATGATTTTGCAATGCAAAATGGATTTATGATGCCATCAGATTCGAATTTTGATTTAATTAACCAGTCAGCATGACCCAAACCAAAACTGACTCTAGAACCATATATCATCCAAGTTTTAACTAACAATCTGAATTAATTGATTATGACTTATTTATTAACGAATTAACCTTTTGATTCCATTAAGACAGAAATCAGGATTTCCGTTCTTTGTCGGTGGCCGCTTTAGCACCTAGGACTAGGCTACAAGGCCAGAGACTCCCTTTGTTATACTTTATTGATTTTCCTTTAATGCCTCCTAAGGCGGGAAGGGAAGAAGAAGAAGAACGTTGACATCATCAGTGACCAGTCCTTTTTCTGTCTTCAGCCGGGCAAGATCTGTCCCTTTGTGCTCCTGATCTCTTATGTGGTGGCAGCAGTCATCTTTATTATTTCAAACATTCTAGACAAACTTACGTAGTAAACTACTACCGTTTTACTGAAATTCTTCTGGGAGCTTTATGCTTAATTCCCACTTTTGGAATATATAGAATTTTGGCCCAAGGCCAAGCGCTGGGACCTGTGAGGTCATTCAGTCCTGAAAGGGAAATTGATAGTCGAAAGGTTTTAGCGTAACAGGAAAAAAATCTCGCAGTTGCACTATGGAACAATTGTTAGGAGAGAGTGGAAATTAAGATGGAAGAGAGAGAGTATGAACAGAGGTTCTGTAAAAGGAATGAAAGGGGTTGTAGCTAGCGGCCGAAAGGACACTGCAAAGAACCTTCAGTAACGCCCACGGCGCATAGCATGAGGTGCACTGACGGCACTATCCTCCTACATAGGGAATTCCCATTTTTCGTAATTCTCTTTCTACTGTTCGAACAGTAAAATCTCGGAGCAGATATACTACAAGCAAGAAGATAGGGCGTTAAAACCAATTATCAAAATCAATATTTACTTTCAGAGTATGTTGATGACCACAGGTGTATAAACTACTGCTTTCCCTACCGACTCTAGTATATAAAACGCAAAATCACTAGACTGTACAATTCAAATGATTTACCACAGTCTTTTAACTTTGAAAAAATATATTCCTACATCGTCCTACGTAATCTTTAACGCTTTTTAACGTTTGATTAAACGATATACAAGTCAAATCGTCTAAAATGCAGTTTTTTAAGCAACGTGAGACTATAGAAACGATCGTAATCACCTTGAGATCGAGAAAAGCGACGCGGTGATCATGTAGATACTGGAGAGCTTCCACAACCTGGACCAGCAGCAAAGCAATTTCAGACTCCGTCGTTTCCTCCCGGGTGAATATCCAGTCTAAGAGGGGCAGACCCATCACCCTAATAAAATGAAGTTTAAATAGGTTAAATGAGAAACATCACTTTTTCCAGCGGAATTGGATGCAAAATGAAGAGATTTTACGAATATATATTGTTTGTTACTTGCTGTTGCTTGATGATCAGGTTAAAAAGGCTCGAATTTAAAAATAGTCTATACACACACACACACACATATATATCTATATAATATATATATATATACTATATATATATATATATATGCTTAGAAAAATCACAGTAGATGCACGTGACTTCATTAAATAAGCGAATACCACAAGAAAATGATAGAAATCCAAGCGCTTTCGTCTTTACTAAGACATTGTAAAGACGAAAGCGCTTGGATTTCTGACTATCATTTTCCTGTGGTATTCGCTTATATACATATATATAATATATATAAAATCCTTTTTGGAATCACAGAATCAGGGAGAACAACATCGTACCAGAATCAGCCTTAGTACGAAATAGAATGTTCCAAGATATTCCAAGATTCTTATTTACATAATATTATCACACAATCATTTTGTTACAAATAGCGATTGATATCCTCAGATCAGATCAGAATTTCGAAAAAAAAAGGCAACTAACAACTAGTGATGACCACTCACAGTTCAGTGATGAAGATGTCAAACTTAGCCGTTGCCGTGTAGAGGGCGTGGGGCCTCACCAACGCCGGGTGACGAAGGCGACGCAGGAGGAGAAACTCCACCTCCGTCAGGCGCTGGTCCTGTCGTCCTCGACGGACGAATTTGGCGGCAAATTCCCGTTTGTCGCGCATGCGCATGCACCGCTTGACCACGCTGGTGAAAGAGATAGAGAGAGAGAGGCGGGAACAAATAACAGACGATGATGTTTGTATGTTTTATCTGTTGTCTATTCAATTTTTCAGGGTATGGACGATTAGAAAGTTATAATTCACGAGAGAGCCTTATATTCTGATCATTCACTTTATTCACATAAGTGAATGAATGGAACTTTGAACCTTGAAAAATTAATAAATTGAAGTTTGCAAAGGACTTCAAGAATGGATGAGTGGCCATTAGTCATATGAGACAGATAAGCCACCGGCGTCTGTGTGTGTGTGTGTGTGTATGTATGTATGTGTGCGTGTGAAAAGTTTAAAAAATACAATACATTTGTTTCAAAGTGTAGAACATATTATGAAATTATATAGTAATATTTTATTCCTTAAGCACTCCCATATATAAAGTATCTATTATCAGAGTGTATATAATACGAATATATTGCAAGGAATGTGCATGCATGTCCCGCTATAATAATAATAATAATAATAAATAATGCTGAAATCGAAAACAAGTTGGTCAAAATTTTTCTAATAATAATAATAATAATAATAATAATAATAATAATAATAATAATAATAATAATAATAATAATAATAATAATAATAATGAACTAAGGAACCTCCGTAACGAGGCTATAATATTGACAATTAAAAGCCACAGTGGTGTTAAAAATATATAATTTTTAACATTGTACAAAAATATAATTTTAACACTGCTGTGGCTTTTAATTGTCAATAATAATAATAATAATAATAATAATAATAATAATAATAATAATAATAATATAATAATAATAATGCTGAAATTGAAAGCAAGTGGGTCAATATTTTTCAAATAATAATAATAATAATAATAATAATAATAATAATAATAATAATAATAATAATAATAATAATAATATAATAATGGAATTGAAAGCAAAAGGTAAAAAAATTCTCAGAGCGCCGAATTAGAAACCAATAAGCGTCAAGCTCTTTGGTTACTTATTCTGAATCTGCCCAGCATCTCCACAGGGAGGCGAAGGTTTCACTGCGTCTCGCGTGCTTGTTTGTTTGTTTATATGTTGTCTGTTCACCTGTTTGCTTGTCTGTGTGTCTGTCTGTCTGCTGAAAAATATTCCTCAAAAAATTCATGAGACAGTTTGTCGTGAATTTCGGAAAGGATGTTGACTATATAAAAGATGAATCCATTCCTTTTTGTCCGTCTTTCTGTCTGTTTGTCTGTCGTTTGCGTGTCCGTTCACTTGTTTGTTTGTAGTATGTCTGTCTGGTAAAGACATTGCTAAAAATCAGACAGTTTGTCATGAATTTCACAACGAATGCTGACAGTAGATATATGACGAATCCACCGTCTTTTTGTCCTAATATTCCTTGCTCCCTAATTCCTTTCTGTCTGTCTGTCTGTCGGTCATCGAATATGTATTACAGACGGCTAGAAAAACCGTCCACATCTGGAAGGAGTAAGGGGGGAGGGGGGCCTCTCCGACAAAGACTGAGTGTGCTATTCATCAACCCTGTTTTCAGGCATCGCCTGACCTGCATTCTTAATGGAAAATAACAGGTGTGGGCGCCTCAGTGGCGTGGTCGGTTTGGTCTTGGACTACCACCTCGGTGGCCGCCAGTTCGATTCCCGGGCATTCCACTGAGGCGTCAGAGATGTGTATTTCTGGTGATAGAAGTTCACTCTCGACGTGGTTCGAAAGTCACGTACTAAAGCCGTTGGTCCCGTTGCTGAATAACCACTGGTTCCATGCAACGCAAAACACCATACAAACAAACAAACAAATAACAGGTGTAGCGTTCTGCTGTAATTTGGACAAGACTTAGCTACACTTTAAGATCAGTAAATTTGACCTGTTCCTTTCAAAATCGATGGATCTCATTTATACGTATATACCTAGGCTGCTATTTGTATTCTTATCAAAACTTTGTTCAATCAAATTAGACACTGTTCTATTTCTCTCCAACACGTTATAGTAAAATAGTTTATATTTTCCCAGCTGTCCAGTTAATAGCATAATTATTGTTCCCTTACCCCTACAAAATTCACAAAGTTATCTTGTGTGCAATTATAAATTGTTTTTTAATACTTTTTACTTTATACATTTCTTTTACGCTTTATAGCTATTTCAGCGATCTACCAATTTGACCCGAATAGAATTGGTCACGTGCGATTTGATAAAAACATCTTTTTGCATCGTCAGGAGAATTCCCAGTAAGTGCTTCGTCACCGCATGACAGTTCTCAAGTGGCATATTTCTTTTAGCGCTCTCTTTTTTACTTTCTAATATTTGTTTCTTTAGCTTTCTCTTTTTCCCTTCCAAATGTTTATGTCGACGGTTATGAATAAACCTGAATATATTTCTTTCGAACCTTTTTTCTTCACCACCTAGATTTATAATGAAGAAACTAAACTTTTTATAGAAGTTCACGTGAAAACATATATATATATATATATATATAGATATATATATATATATATATTATATATATATTACATACATCAATTCGTTTATATATGTATTCATTTATCAATATATCTATTATTTATTTATTCATTTATTTTTGAAATTGACAGGTTTAGCATTTTAGAAGAATTTCGGTTTGAAAAAAACCTGTGAAGATTTATCGATTCATCTACTTATCTACCCACTTATATATATCTGTTTAATTAATAGTTTATTTACCCATCTATTCATTCTTGAAATGGACAGGGATTAGAATTACAGAAGAATCTGTTTGTCTTTATACCTTCGTCTTCGTTTTCCGAGTCTTGAATCAATAAAAGCAATCGTTGCCTTTTATAGGACGAACGAGTAGGTCCCCTCCCGATGCTCTTGAACACTATGTTTGAAGTTTGAACTTCTCTCTCCCTCTGTCTGTCGTCTGTCTGTCTCTCTCTCTCTCTCTCTCTCTCTCTCTCTCTCTCTCTCTTGGGTAAAGAAAACCGATCTGCAATCGGTGTCTGCATGAGCCAATTTGAATATTGTCACCTGATACCACCATCATTATATCTATATATATATTTAAAATGTATAGTAAATATGATCGCTGTAAATATATGCATATATTCATAAATGTGTGCGTGAGTGTTTGTATATATATGATATATATATATATATATATATATATATATAATACATACCATACATACATACATACTATACATACATATATATATATATATATATATATATATATATATATATATATCATATATATATATATATATATATATATATATATATATATATACGTGTTATGACTCCCAAAAAGACAACACAAAACTGAGTTACAGCATTCATAATCTAACTAATTCCAACTAATAGCATCGCGTAAGAACCCCCTATGCAGAAAAACATAAAATGTTGTATACATTTACAAAACCGGTTCAACAACAGCAGTTTAACATCTATTTAAATAGTATGTCATTCATCTTCATCTTGCATTATGTTATTAACTGTATACAGGTCAATGTGTAACACACGCAGCTCTGTCCCAGTCCCAGTAAAGTATTTTTATATAGTGGTTTCATAAGAAAAAAAAAAAGCTTCATTTGCATACCATCTTCTACATCTAAACTCACGAATTTTGTCACCTGTTCTACTTTCTCAAGTTGAAAATTCTACCATACACTAAGTAACACTATGCTCCATAAAACTATTAGTCTTCTTTACCACTTTTACCCCTCTGCAAAAGGATCATTAAACTTTAATTAAACCTCCAAGTCATCATTATGAACTTCTCCCTCATCCAGACATACCTTACACATCCTAGTCAGCCACTCAATCACACATTAACCACCGTACCACGGCATCTCACTTGTAATTCTTCAGCCGAAACACATGCCAAACAGTGGCTGTCCGCCAGCACTGTTAAACATACACTAACTCTCCCTATATATATATATATATATATATATATATATATATATATATATGTGTGTGTGTGTGTGTGGTGTGTGTGTGTGTGTTGTGTGTGGTTAGTATTGTCACTTCGTCAGTCTAAGTTCTATAAATATAGTCTTAAACTTTTCACACCAAACAAGTTCAAGACAAAATCCTTATCTCCCATGTTAACTTGACTAATATTCTAGAGACATAAATATTAAACATCAAGAATTAAATCCGACAAACATGGTTTAGTAAATGTCAAGCTCTTATAGAGGAATAAAAGAAGAACATAAAAAACTGAAGGTTAGGATGACGACGAAGTCTTACCTGAACCGGCCTTTGCCCAGGTCATGCATGACTGAATACTTTTGTTGAAAGGCCGATTGCCACTTGACTTTTTCTTGGGGACCGTAGGGGCAGCTGGTGCTCTCGTCCCCAGCTAATCTGCCGCCATCGCCATTCTCGTCCCCTTCGTTATCATCTTCTTCTGTGTCGTACTCCTCCTTACGGTCCCCATTTACAGTCGTATCCTCCTCCTCCTCTTCTTCTTCTTCTTCCTCAACCGTGTCTGCAAATGTCCAGGGCGAGAGGATTTGGAATTAAATCACGCATTTTGAGAATGTCATCTGATTTATGGGTGGTAGGTATTCGATTTCCAAAAAACTATGTGAGTGTGTTGCAAGGCAAGAGAAATAGAATTAAAAGTTCCAATTACAATAGTAAGTCGTTTCCAGTATGCTCATGGGTACAGGAGAGGGGTGAAAGAGAATGAAAGAGAGAAAATGAGTCTAGTGCACCGTGTGACTTCCACATCTACACTGGAACGAGATGGGGGAGCAGTTGACTGTCCTACTTTCCCGTCAGGTTTCCAGCGGAAGAATGGCATAGGGTGAATTTTGGCTTCAGGTGTTTAGCTGGCATCTTGGCAACCTCGGGCCGGCGAGTGGCACTCCTGGTAACAACAAGGAAGAGATAAAACCGCCAACGCACTACGTAAGCACACGCAGATGGTCTGCCAGCGAGAGAGTAAGAGCGTGAAATGGCTACCTTACAGAGTGACTTTAGACCTAGTACGACGACCTTCGATCGAAACTTAATCTATTTGATGTGTTTGGACAACTCGAGAGACACTCCCAGTCGTCACAACGGGTTCTGCTGAATCTGTTCAATGAAAGTTATACAACTGTTTTCACTCGGGGGGTGACAATGCGAATGCTGTACCGGGCGACAGGTTACATATGACCTGGGGATAACATTGGTTATGTATTAAATGGAAGACTTCTAAAGCATGTTTCGCTAATAAATCTGGTGTGATTGGGTACCTCATTAGCAAAAAGAAAAAAAAAAGATCTGCAAAAGGTCAATGCTCAGACTACATACCAAAGTATTTTGAGAGAGAGAGAGAGAGAGAGAGAGAGAGAGAGAGAGAGAGAGAGAGAGAGAGAGAGAGAGAGACTCGCAGTACCTGAAAAGAAAAACTGATGGCACAAAACAACTATGAAGTAGTCACGTTCAAGGTTCTTTTTGGTAGGGACGTAATTGGATCCAAGTAGAGTTGTTAAACAGGGAGCGCTCGTTTAATCTGGTCCTGACATAAAGCTCTCGTTCTCATGCATCCCACCAGGACTCTCTCTCTCTCTCTCTCTCTCTCTCTCTCTCTCTGCCCTTTTGTGTTTTGTTTGTTTGTCCCGTGGGCGTGCTCTATTAGAATTTAAATATCGCGAAGTGAATCCCACATACTTTTCAGAAGTCTTCCACCGAAGAACCAGTCGTTCTTCAAACGCTCATTGTCGTGACATTTTCTTCCAGTTTTTGTGAGCATGCGTGTTCGAAGGGCAATTTTAAGAGATTATTTGTTTTGTATTTACGTTCTGCGTTTGTTGGGAAAGGGGTCAAGGCGTTTGTTTTCCAGATAAAGACGAAACAACTTTCTGCTTTTTGCTTGTCTCTCTGCATGTAGAAGAGTGAAGAGTTTTAAACTTGGAATCGACCGAAGCTTTATGACTCAATCGTACTAATCATTCCTTTACGTCTCTCTCTCTCTCTCTCTCTCTCTCTCTCACACACACACACATACACACACACACACACACACACACACGAACTCACAAAAGCGATTTTATCACCATGTTTTTTGCTCTCTCGTAAAGGTTCTGCTTCGTGTTAGTAGTCTTATCATTACGTGTCATGTCGCTCGAAAAACCGCCTCGTAGGGTCGACGTGCCTTGACCTCTTATCTTATTCGTGTCCACCTTTGGCTTTCCTTGTCCCCGTGACCTTCTTCGCAATCGCTCACATAAAATGTTCTGGCTTCAGACGTTTTAACCTGCTTTCTAATATGTGGTTTACGCGTGCGCTGTGGCCCATTAAATTTGTTTGGAGCGCTAGTTCATTGCATTTGCCTAGATCTATCTATCTGTTTCAGACTGCGTTGCCATGTGCCTTACGTGTTTGTATGTTTGTGAATATGCTTATAAAAATGTTTGCTAGCGCATTTATTCATATATTACCATTTAAACACTAATGATTCTGGTTCAGTTCTCGGTTAAAGCAAACAGATCAACTTTAAAGAACCAGTTTGTTGTTGCGTACTAACATAGTGCGTGTGTTAGTGTGCTTGATTGTGTGTGTGTGTGTGTGTGTGAGAGAGAGAGAGAGAGAGAGAGAGAGAGAGAGATTTCATGCAGGTTCTGTTGCGCAGACAACACAACAGAATTTTGTTTTGCATCGTTTCAACTTTGCGTAGCCTAAAGTTAACACTCTAGGCCAAATCACGGCCGTTTAATTTGGTTGAGTGACCTTTGCTAATGAGTAAGCATCCGACTGAGTCACCATTAGTGAAAGGTAAACTTGTGGGAGTATATTAGAGGCGACCGTCTCTTGATATGTTACTTGTGAGTGGGTGAAATATGCATGACTTTCACAGATGAAATATATTTCCTTTGGGTAGTTATAAAAGAATATGGAATGGCGCGAGCCTGGTAAAATTTGTTCTAAAAATAAATGAATAAATAAAAAGTGACGGGCACCTACGCTAAGCATCATAGTACTGGTCAAAAAAAATTTCATAGGCCTATGCGCACTGACTTGTAATCAACAGAACATAATGACGAACAATTATTATCTGAATTAAATCTGTTTGGGACTGTTTTTGTAAAAGAATTCAAGGCACACGCACACACAAATATATAAAATACTCCAAACACCACGGCAACAACACCACACCACACAACACACCACACAACACACATATATATATATATATAATATATATATATTTAAAATTAATTTTAAATATATATGTATATATATATATATGTTATAGTGTGGCACAGTGTTGTTATTCCAAAAGGCAATAACTTATAACTTTTAAAGAACTTAAAGAAAAAGGCACGAAACGGATAATGATTTTTCTTAGAGAACGGAGTATCACGTTACCCGATCCCAAAACGATTAGGCGTTAGCCCACAGGCATCTGGTCTGCATCTCCCAGGCATCTTCGAGAAATTGCTGGAAATCCAACCGTATTACCAGCCTCATCTCCCGAAGATTAATTAAGTGACTCTCTGGCGCGGCCCGACATTTGTGACACCCTCAAACGTCGGAGAATTAATGTAAGGTGGACCTTCTCAAGAGCCTTATGTTTAATATAACCAAGGGAAATTCAAGGCTTCCTTGTTCCAAAGGTGGATCGTGTGAAAATCTAAGCCCCACCCTTTCCAAGATGGACCTATGGACTTCGACGAATCAAGAAGCAGAGCCAGATATTGAGGTCACCCCAGGAATGTGTATCAACGAATGACCTATGAGGTTACCAAAGGGATACACCCCCAAGAAGCCAGGACATCAAGCAGGAGGCGTTACCTTATTTAGAGTCTACGAATCACTGTAGAAAATTTGACAGGAAGGCGGGTTTGTTTAATGTCCGTAGCCACTAAGACACAAGAAGTCTTTCAGAAGTTACCACACCCAGTCAAAATCCCAAAATCCAAAGGCGGTGCTAAGAAGATATCATCCTAATAAAAAGGCCAGACAGAGAGAGAGGGAGGCAGAAAAAGGAACAGAGAAGAAAACGACAGAGTGGAGAAAAGGGGGGAGAGCACGAGTGAAGAACAGACGAGTGGTGCAGCAGCCGAACAGAAAGAAGAAGAAGACACAGAGTCCAGCGAAGAAGAACAAGTACAAAGTGTGGTGTGCAAGTCTATAGACAGTGAAAAGTGACAATCAGTACTCAGTGAAATTCCCTCGTGCCTATAGACTCAAAATTGCAACAAGTGCCTTTCAAAGAATTAAGTTTTATCAGTCCAAGAGCCCAGAAGGTGGAAGGTTTATATATAGAACCCCTAGCGAACAATAAACATATAGAAGGTCTCACGACTATTTAATTTCTCTTCCTTATAACCTTTTTAACTAATTCCAGATTAAGAACATTCAGCAAGGTAAGAAAAATTTATATATGTCTTATTCCCCAAAGTACAGCCTCCAAGTCGGCGCACGTTACCTTAGAGCTGTGGGATCAAGATGTACAACGCATTAGTCCAAGAAACTCGAAATGTTTACATGGTAGAAGGAGATAGCGATACAAAGGTATCACTCAGCTGGAAACGGCTCACAAGAGAGGAATAAAAGGAAGTTTAGACACAGGAACCCGACAGAGACGTCGATTTACCTTTGGCCCAAATTCATAAAACGCCAAGTACCATACAAGTACACAAGCAACTCTCATAAAGGCTTTGATGGGATATAAGCCCAGATACCTGATACATGGCTGAATCAGCCAATAGAGCCTACTTACTCTGAAGACATTATGAAGATAAGAATCAGAAACTTTAATGTATGTAATTCACAAGCGATTACACAAAAATTTGGAAGAAGTACAGAAGAATATGATGAACACGCATCAAGTAAGGCTAAACGCAGTAGATTAAAAGATAGGCTACAAAGTCTATATTAAGAAGGAAGTAAGAAGTGGTATTAGTTATAAGTTAGCCACTAATTCACAGGACCATACAAGGTCGAAGATGTACAAGAGACAAGATAAAGGTGAAAAGGACGAATGATCGAATACCTTTTGCATATGTTTAATCATTCGAAGAAGAAGGCCTTCGGGCAGATAAAGATAAAGATAAGGTCAAGAGAAGACAAAGTTGCTGAAATCCTGAAGCGACTGAAGTCGGAAGAAAAGTCAGAAGAAAAGTCAGAAGCAAAGTCGGAAGAAAAGACGGAAGAAATTTCAGAAGAAAGTCCTAAGCATAGCCTAAGGTAAAGAAAAATCACTTTTCAGTGAAGGACAAGAACTAAAACCCAGTACCAGGGTAAAGTCAGAAGAATTAAGAGAGGAAGAACTCCATGTGACTGGAGAAGCCAGAAGAAGTCCCAGAAGAAGGACTAGGTATAATCTAAGAATTAGAAGATTCACTTTTAGTGAAAAAAAAGGACAAACCCATTGATTCATCTTATTATTCTCATGTATTCATTTATTTTCTTATTGCTCAGTTTACCTTCACGGGTCGACTTAGGAATAATTTTTTTATTTGTTGCATTTCTTACTTTAATTAGTTGGTTTGTAGCAAAATTTCGGGGTTATGCACGCTAACTTCGAACTTAGTTTTTTTTTGAGTTGAAGGGGAATATTTAAATGATAAGGGTACGAAATTAACGGTTCATTGCGTAGTATAAGAATTTCAAGAAGTTTATCGAGTTTAACTGTTCCATAAGAACACCTTTAGAATTGAAAGAATAAAGATGAAATGGTTAAGATAGATATTAAGTGATTTTAAGATAAGGGAATTCGTTTCAGAAATGATTAAGATTTTGAAGGGGTAATTAATACACTTACTTTGCTCAATCCTTAAGATGTTGATTGATGAGAACTTACTAACAAGATAGTAATTGATGAGAACTTACTAACAAGATATTGATTGGTAAAAACTTACTAAACGTTATCACAGTAGAAGAGACCTACAAGTATTAACCACTAACCAGTTCCTTTAACCAAGTTGCCAATTTTGTTTTAGTATCAAGCAGTAAAGTTATAAGGTTTAATGTACAAGGTTACTCAGAATTACAGTAAGAAGGTTCAATGAATATTTGCATGAACACAATACACTATATCAGTAGGAAGTCAAGGACACACTTTTTATTGCATACAAATACACAAGGATATTATCTCCCAGGACTTGTCCCAAGTAGCAGATCACAGCAAATAAGAAGTCATCAAGTGTCGTCAACGAAGAACGAAATTTATTTTTTTTCCATAAAGAAAGACGATATCCACCTAGATAGAATAGGACAGAGGACTGTACCAATCATATACTGTAAACTTGGATAGTTATAATTTTTTTGCTTCTACCATGCATTTTTTATAACTTATGTGACTTAAGGTTTATGTTTAACTTTCAGTTTTCTTGTTTTTGGTGATTTATTTATGTTTGCATTCAGTTCATGTTTCTTAATGTGATTTACTCATATTTGAATTCAGTTTGATGATTCTTTTAATATTACTAAATCAAGGATTTGTTTATGTTTATATTCATCTTTAATGTCTTTTAACGTTACTTAAGGATTTGTTCATATTTATATTTAGTTTTTGATGTTTCTCTGAATGTTACTTGCTCAAGAATTTATTCATGTTTACATTCAATTTTGATTGTTGCCCTTAACGTTACTTAATCAAGGATTTGCTCATGTTTACATTCACTTTTGATGTTTTTTAAGTTAAAGATTCAATATGATTTCCAAGAAGCATAAGTTAGGAGTCCTCTTGTAGGTATAATATTTACTTCAGCTTAGTTAACGCTGTCGGAGACAGCTAGATAGTGGGCCGAGACTGTTATAGTGTGGCACAGTGTTGTTATTCCAAAAGGCAATAACTTATAACTTTTAAAGAACTTAAAGAAAAAGGCACAAAACGGATAATGATTTTTCTTAGAGAACTGAGTATCACGTTACCTGATCCCAAAACGATTAGGCGTTAGCCCACAGGCATCTGGTCTGCATCTCCCAGGCATCTTCGAGAAATTGGAATCCAACCTATTACGCCTCATCTCCGAAGATTAAGTGACTCTCTGGCGCACCTGACATTTGTGACACCTCTAGCGTCGGAGAATTAATGTAAGGTGGACCTTCTCAAGAGCCTTCTGTTTAATATAACCAAGGGAAATTCAAGGCTTCCTTGTTTCAAAGGTGGATCGTGTGAAAATCTAAGCCCCACCCTTTCCAAGATAGACCTATGGACTTCGACGAATCAAGAAGCAGAGCCAGATATTGAGGTCACCCCAGGAATGTGTATCAACGAATGACCTATGAGGTTACCAAAGGGATACACACCCAAGAAGCCAGGACATCAAGCAGGAGGCGTTACCTTATTTAGAGTCTACAAATCACTGTAGAAAATTTGACAGGAAGGCGGGTTTGTTTAATGTCCATAGCCACTAAGACACAAGAAGTCTTCCAGAAGTTACCACACCCAGTCAAAATCCCAAAATCCAAAGGCGGTGCTAAGAAGATATCATCCTAATAAAAAGGCCAGACAGAGAGAGAGGGAGGCAGAAAAAGGAACAGAGAAGAAAACGACAGAGTGGAGAAAAGGGGGGAGAGCACGAGTGAAGAACAGACGAGTGGTGCAGCAGCTGAACAGATAGAAGAAGAAGACACAGAGTCCAGCGAAGAAGAACAAGTACAAAGTGTGGTGTGCAAGTCTATAGACAGTGAAAAGTGACAATCAGTACTCAGTGAAATTCCCTCGTGCCTATAGACTCGAAATTGCAACAAGTGCCTTTCAAAGAATTAAGTTTTATCAGTCCAAGAGCCCAGAAGGTGGAAGGTTTATACATAGAACCCCTAGCGAACAATAAACATATAGAAGGTCTCACAACTATTTAATTTCTCTTCCTTATAACCTTTTTAACTAATTCCAGATTAAGAACATTCAGCAAGGTAAGAAAAATTTATATATGTCTTATTCCCCAAAGTACAGCCTCCAAGTCGGCGCACGTTACCTTAGAGCTGTGTGCAAAGAGTAAGT
The DNA here is from genome assembly GCF_015104395.2 of Macrobrachium nipponense. Classification (NCBI taxonomy): domain Eukaryota; kingdom Metazoa; phylum Arthropoda; class Malacostraca; order Decapoda; family Palaemonidae; genus Macrobrachium; species Macrobrachium nipponense. The sequence continues at coordinate 72,262,155 of NC_061089.1, forward strand.
ACCACCACACACATATATATATATATATTATATATATAAAATATATATATATATATATATATATATATATATATATATGGATATATATATATATATATATATATATGTATATATATATATATATATATATATATATATATATATATATATATATATATATATATCATATATATATATATATATATATAATATATATATACATGTGTGTGTGGTGGTACTTACTCTTCGCACACAGCTCTAAGGTAACGTGCGCCGACTTGGAGGCTGTAATAGTATATATTATACATATATATATATTAGTATATATATATTACTTAGATATTTATATTTTATATTAATATATAAATAATATATATATATATATATATATAGATATATATATAAACGAAACAATTTACTGTATTCAACCAACAGCAAAAGAACCAGTGTCAACTGGTGTGAGTGTGTGTGTGTGGAAAGCTAACCGCGTAGCTATCACAACATGAAAACCAATATCATCATCTTTATAGTCGAGAATTGGACAGCTAATTTTCTGTAAATACCTTTTTAGAAGTTAACGAAATCCTTTTTGGGCCAAAAGGTCACGCTTCCTAGACAGAGCAGTGAACAGATAAAAAAAAAATGAAAGACAAGAATCACGAATTTAGACCATACCTTTAATGGAATCTGCAACTATAGTCATCATGTACAAAGCTACAGGGGATATAATGTAAAGAAATCTTAAAACACTTATCTCATAATGAATAAATAAGATGCAACAGACATTTAACGAAACAGAATCGCTACTGGAAGAATGAGAAATGACCGGAGAGAGAAAATACGTATGTATACATGGGAGGGTACCAATAGGGTGTTGCCAGATAGCGCCATGAAAATTTAAGCTCTTAATTGCCCGAGGTCATCATTATAATCGATATTTACGTTATATCGCGTTACATCAAATAGTCACCGTATCGTGACCGTTTAAACAAACATCCATTATCAAATGGTCCTCCTGAATTGCTGGTATCGTGCTGTCCACTATACTTTAAGAAGAGGATAACATTCTAGAACAATATTTACCGTCTATTTATAGACAGATACGAAGATCACCGTTAATGTATTTCGTTTTAATTTTTCATAGATGCTGAAAAATGTTTTTTTTATTATTATTCCGCTGTTGCATTTTGTACAACTTAGATAACTAATGAAAAAATAAATTCATCACACACTGTAACACACATGTGAAATAAAATGACGTGACCACAGAGCTGTTGAACTTCATAAAAAAAAACATACACAAACATGCTTAGGATTTTACATTCCTGATTTTGGTAGTAGTCTAAACCACAGAAAATATTTCACAATGTTAATGATTAAACTTGCAGATTGCACATGGGTAAATTCTTGCTAATTCAACATCTGTCAACGTAGATGCTACACATCGAGAACACGTAGAGTTTCTTGGGTCTAGGTCTAGGTTTCAATGCGACGTAAATCTAGGGATTCTGAAATTCGTTTGGCCTCGCCAAAGCCAACACTAGTCTAGAATTATTGGAGTATTCCATTGATATGATAAGTAAAGCTTGATTTATCCAAAAAGTAAGTTAAAAAAAATATAAATACATCACGAACGTTCATTTAGAGGTCATGAATATTTGAGGGAATACGTGATAAAGCAAATAAAAGACTTGGGGGCTTTCATTGGGAATGGCAAGTAGATGTTTTTATATTTTGAAACTAATTTTGGATAAAAGAAGCTTTACTTATCAGTTATCACATCAATGGAGTACTCCAATAATACTAGACAAGTGTTGTCTTTGGCGATGCAAAACGAATTTCAGAATCCCTAGATTTACGTCGCATTGAAACCTAGACCTAGACCCAAGAAACTCTACGTACAGTGATGCTCAATCTCATGCGATTTGACTCCATAGGATTTCGTTCAAATTCACTTACTGGCAACCTAGCATGCTCCATATTTATCTACTATTTCAATGCGAAAACGCGATTTTTGCGTACAATAGGGCCATAATATGTTTCATAAGAGTGAAATCTGTCATATATTTAAAAATTGTAAGAAAATATCACATGTTGCCAAATTTCAGAAAAACTCTTACGAAACATTTTCAAAACTTTCGTTCACTCATTGCTGAAGCATTTGACCAAAACGAAGTCGCCATCAAACTTCAGTTCAAATGTTAAATAAATAAATAAATAAAAAACGAAATAAATTTTCGTAACATTAATAATGCTTCCAAAGCAAACATAAAATTTGAAATAGTTCTATTTGATTGCTTTTACTCTCAACGCTGAAAAAATGTAAATATGTATATACAGAAGTAGAATGCGCCCACCTATAGCAACGTGTGAGGATATGACAATCAGAGGACAGGAACTCAAGCAAGTTGAGAAGTTGGTTTACTTGGGAAGTGTGGTAACAGCAGACGGGAGGCAAATTGAAGATATACAAAGAAGAAAACTAGGAGCAGCAAGAGCTTTTGAGGTTCTGAGAAAAAACGTTTGGTCAAGGCATGAAATCAGCTTGAGAACTAAGATGAGAATATTCAATGCAGTAGTACTACCAATCCTGATGTATGGCTCGTCCACCTGGGCACTGACCAGAACAGAGGAGAAAAGGTTGGATGCTTTTGAGATGAAGCTGCTGAGAAGGATACTTGGCATTAAATGGGATGATTATGTTAGAAATGAAGACATCAGGGTGAGATTGAGGCAAAGGCCAGTCAGTACCAGGTTGAAGAGGGGAAGGCTGAAATGGTTTGGACATGTTGAGAGGATGGATGGGAATAGAGACCCCAGGAGAGCACTGAGAGCAGAATAAATAGGAAGAAGACCGCTGGGTAGACCAAGAACGAGGTGGATAGACATAATTGTCAGGGATCTTGAGGATGAAATCCAAAACTTAGAGGAAGCAAGGGAAATGGCTCGGGATAGAGACAGATGGAGAGGAACTGTATCAGCCTTATGCCACTGGCCAGTGGCGGGAAGATAAAGTAAGTAAGTGGGGGAAGCATGTGTGAGTATCATTAGTGTCGGTGCAACAACAGCCACCTGGTATTTAAGTAGGTATGCAATGAGTAGAGACCATCAAATTATCTTGAAAACATTTACTTTATATATGTTAAAGGAATATTTGGATTTTCATACATAATTGTTCGTTATCTTTCTTAAATATTTCAAAAATTATAGCATATTAGCAAATATTCGCCTATTTGTCAAAGCCAAGATATTATTCCTAGGCCTAGGTGTTAGATTTCTTTACTTTACACTTAACATTCATATCTCTATATTAACAATTTCTGGCCAGAAAGCAAATGAGGTTATCTACACATTCTTGCACTTCAAGTTAACTTATGAAAGAAAAAATTATACACCAAAAGCAGAAGGACTTTTAAGAAAATAATATCGTAAACCAGTTGAAAAACAAGTGTTCCATACTTATGATATTTCGATTAATAGTCATCTTCACCATATAACCAAAATCATTAGCATCTTTTTTTCTTCAAAGAACAGGTAATCTCTACAAATAAAAAACATTAGTAAAGATTACATCTCTGAAAGCTTAGATTATTTTCTAGGCCTATAAATCATTTTGCAACATACAGGGAGCTTAAACACAACCTGAAACTTCAACATTCAAAGAAAACTGGTAGTAATTCATATTCCTCAAAGAACAGGTAATCTCTACAAATAAATTAATTAGTAAGAGATTACATCTCTGATGGGTTAGATTATTTTTTTAGGCCTATAAAAAATTTTCCAACATACAGGCAGCTTAAACGCAGCCGAACTCTTCAACATTAAAATAAAACTTGTTTTAATTCATATTCCTACTTTGAAATTGTTGTTATGACTGTTAAGCTTATTAGGTTCACTGTCATAATTCTGCAGACGTGGTTATGTTGACCAGTCCGAGGAGCATGTTAAGTGTGCTTTAATTGCTGGCACCGCTAACCTTATCACACCGTACTTTGAACTAAGCAACGTAAAGATAAAAAAGAAATAAAAAAATCGATTCAAATCCCACAAATTAAGAATTATACCGATGCATAAAAGGGATCATATCTATTTAACCTTAAGGAAAATAAGGCTAGCTCTGAATTCGCAAACTTTTCGACATGAATGACATTACAAAATTTAATATAAAAAGAAAAGTAATAGCACTACTTGGCAACGTCACGTTGAGTCTGAGAATATGGACGATACAAAAAGAATCATGTCGCATGAGATTTGAGACCCACTGTATTTAGACTATGCCAAAATCAGGTATGTAACATGTTAAGCAGCCTGTTCACGTAACTTAATATTTACCCTGTTTATTCAGATACATGCATTCTAACTCGTGGTAATTTTTGGGGGGACGGGTTTTGGTGGCCAAGGTGGATGTTCGTAGGGTTAAATTTATTTATTTAATAAATTACCCTTCATGGCAATACCTACTTATCGTATACTGACAATTGCTTAGTAGGCCTGACTTTTCACTTAGCCTAGTATTTTAGCCTAGCCCTATCGTATTTTTTTATTTTTATTTGGTCCAATATATTTCCCTAGACTCAAACAACTAGCTATTAAGGTATATTTATGCAGGTCACTGTACATTTATCATCTGTCATGTAAAAATCCCACACCTACTGTCCTTCCTACCCCATACCCATCCACTTAGTCTATCCCTTTTCCCATACACAAACCTACCTCATTCCAACACCCACAAACTTGCCACATTTCTTCAGTGGTATTGTTTTACTTCAGGCCTAAACCGCTATTGCAATTTGGAATCTTGAATTATAATTTTCATTAGGCTTACCTAGCCTCGCCTATATTTAAATGCGCCTTCAAATGATTCTGGCATTCTTATCATAAGCAAATGAGTGCTTTCAGAGATGGTGGACCCCACCTTAACCAATGTCTTACAGTTGGGCTAGCTCAGTGTGTAAGTGGGTTTTTTTTTTCGGGGTGTTGGGGTGTGGGCGCGGGTGTGGAACATAAAACTATTGAAATACACCGAACTTAATCCCAGTGGTAGGGTAAATGACCGAACGGCGACACAGCGGCCACCTCTCTCGGAACGCGGTCACTTCCCGGAAAAGCGCTTGAATTACCTAGGTATGCCATTATTTCGTAATTTAGGAAAAGACACTTCAAAAGGAACCTAGAGGTCTCGGTGTGCTGCCAGAGTGGTCCACAACTCTTGACTGATGCTCATGGCAGCGAATTCAAGTACTTTTGCAGGAAGGTGGCCTCATTTATTTCAGGATCAGTGGCCGCTATGTCGCCACTCTGTCATTTACCTAAGTTCTCATTCATAATAGGCTAAGGCCAATTTATGGAATTTTTTGTGGCCAACCAGTACTAGGGTACATGGGCCATGTTAATATAAGTTATGTTGTGTGGTTGGTTAGCATGTTTGCTAACAAAACAAATGCCAGATACAGTCAAAGGACACACTTACAGCACAGGAAAATATCTTCAAACCCTAAATGCAACAGTTTAAAGTTAATTGTACCCCCTACAACCACTCACATATTTCATTTACACACCCACATGTATTTTACACCCATGTTTCTACTTTTGCTAATTAGGAATGGAATTTTTCATTATCCAAGAAGGCCATAGTAATTTTAATAGCCTGTCTGCGGGCAGGAACAAATGAGATTTGGGTGTGGATGTAAATGTGAATGATTGTTTTGTGTGAAGCAAGATCAGTGAATGGTATTATTTCTGCATCATATTGATGTATCGAAAAACCCTATTCTGCTGGACTTGTCTTTGTTTGGAGAATTAGCTTAATTAGAGCTCTTGTCTTCTGTATTAAAATCCGTTTTCTTTTTCAGCTATAATATTGTGCATTGCAATGGACATTTCATTGTATGTGTTGCACAGTATCTCTTGGACAGTATAATTTTTCCACCATATAGTACTTGTATCTGCATAGTGTTAGAAACTTTCAACGTGAACCCTAGATTGCCCAATATTTTGCTAAGAATTATGCAAAAAAAAAAATTGTCTGGAATCCTCATAGGCTATCCATGTTGGCTTTTGAAGCTTTGTTGTGATCTGAGGGTCAGAAGTTCCTATTTCCTGAGTATTTATTGAGCCAAGAACTCAGTAGTACTTATCTTGGCCTATCATTCCTAGCATTCCTTAGGGAACAGTTTTTAGGGACCTATGGTCTTAACATACTTGAGGATATCTGTGACATAATTGTACATACACAGTGGCAAATTTTATATCTCCTGTCAATGAAATGACCACTGGAGAGGGAAGAGGACTAGGCTTAAAAGTAGTAGTGGCTACAGGTATGTTAGTCATAAAACTGCTAAAAACAGTGAAAGGTAAGGCAAATTAAGCCTCTCGTGAAGCACATGAACCTTGTAACTTTCAGATTGCATATTTTGTGCTGTGTCTCTTGACCATTGTTGTTTGGGTAAACCACACTTTGTTGTTTAAAAGCAATCTAGTAATCCTAATGCATTTGCTTACTGCTTGTACTATACAGCTTGAACAATGATCTACCTTCTATAAGGTACCTAGTAGTATGGGGATGGTAGTCAGTAGGTGGTATACTAGCATTAAAGGGTTATAGGCAGCTTTCTTTCATTTCCAGCTATATTGCATTCTACCCCATATTCCTGTACATTGTTTTACTTTCATCCAGTCCTTATGTATTCAGCTTTATCATAGTACATTGCTTTGCTCCCTTGGTGACCACTTTTTTGTGTACAAAAGTTTTAGTCAAATCCTGTGAAAATTAAGAAAACTGACTTAATGGTTCCATCAAGTTAATTCATTCCACCATATCGTAATCTTCATTTTTATGTCTTCACCAGTAGCGTTATTATACATACTATAATTACTGGTCACTGAAATTCTTCACCTCCTTGAAATTTTTAATCTGTATGTAATACCATCTGTTGCATGTGATGCATGGTAGTACTGCACTATTGTCATCACCCCTAAAGCATCACTGTAACATCGGCACAGAAATTTTTCAGATCGTTTTTGGATTCATTTTCAATTCTCTCTTTCCAATCATTAGTTTTGTATTTGTTTTACCTACATGAATTTTCAATCTTCCCTTCCCTATCCCACTCTTCCATCTTTTGAATATTTCAGAGACACTTTAGTTTTCTGTAAAAGTAAACTAGATGGCTACATATTTGTCTGTCTGTTTGCACTTTTTCTGTCTGCCCTTAGATCTTAAAAACTACTGAGCTAGAGGCTACAAATTGGTATGTTGATCATCCACCATCCATCATCAATCGTATCATATTGCAGCCATCTAGCCTCAGTAGTTTTTATTTTATTTAAGATTAAGTTAGCCATGATCGTGCACCTGGTAGTGCTACAGTTGCCAACAACACAGGCCACCACCGGGTCATGGCTGAGAGTTCCATACAGCATTAGTATATGCTGTACAGAAAACTTGATTGCGCCAAAGAAACTTCAGCACATTTTTTTTACTTATTTTATTCAGCTATAACATCCCAGGGACCGCCCACTCTGCATTTTCTTGTAGCTTTGTCTTTTACTGTATTAAGTAAAAAAGGGTTCAATGGTGATCTTAGAACGCCAGTGTTTATTTAAAATTCTACCAACACCTTTTGCCAATGTCTTTGGTTCAGATCTTGTACAAAGATCTATCTAGACTATCAATTACTGTCTTTCCAGGACTTGCTGGCTTTTTATTATATTTTTGTTTCATTATTTTGGTACACTTACTATTCATTCAATTTACTATTATGGTGCTATTTTCAAATATCTTTTCTTTCTTTTTCATGTAATTTATTGTACAGGTTAAAGATATAGAACTAGATATTGATTTTAATTTTACTGAATCATTGTCAGAATATAAAATCAGTGTCAAATGATTTCATAACATATGTACTGCACATCACACCATGTTTTGATCCAGTTGAGCTACCCTTCCCTTAATGATAGAAGTTTGACCAGTGGTAAAGACTAAATAGAGCTACTTCATAGGGCCTTTGTTGAGTACGTAATAACCATCAATATTCCTCCTGATACATGGCATCCCAACTCACTCATTTTCAGCACTAAAAGATTCCTATTCTATTATGCATATAGTTTGATTAGGGAAATTTTTTTTATAGTAGTATTTTCTTATTTTGTAAAAGTGGGCCAATGCTGCTTTGTTATAAGCTTTGTTCACAAAATTCATATCTAAATTGATTTGAGTTTTATAATGATCTGCCTGTTCCCAAGGATACAGATTAATTATTACTGGCCAGTCTCCCTACTTTCAGTACAGGAACTATTAAGGATTTCTGGATTAAGTGCTTTGAATTTAGTTACTTGCATTCAGCCAGCATTATAGTAATAGAAATTGGTTAAGTACTGTATATGATTATACCCCCTTAGAATAGTAGTTAAAATTCAAAACAGCCTTAGAAATGGTTATGAATGAATCCAGACAGTTTTTTGAATGCAGCCAATTATTTTGTTATCTTTAAGGCTTAGTTTATAAAAGTCATACCTCAGGTGTAAGAAATAACATACAGTAATGTATTTTATTTCCCCATCAGGTTATTTTAATGTGAAGGGTAGGGAAGAGATGTGCGGTTTTCACTGCGCTCTGATCTGTCTTGCATATTGTTCTGCGACTGTACGTAGTTCATTTTAATTTTTACCAGCTGTAATTGATTTTAATGTTTACCAGCGATATGATTTATCACCATTGAAAATGCAGTACTATTAAAGTACGTTAATACAAAAGATTCAGCTTGTTAAAATCAACCACTCTCTCCTAATATGAATTGAGGTAGTTGCTAGCCTTATCATGAATCTGGAACAGTTCTGTAAATTTAGTCTCTCGGGATGAAGCAGAATTCTTTTCACCAAGATTTTATTGATAGTTGCAGATTTCTTTCTCTGTACGCTATTTCCATTGTTCACAAATAATCTACCAGTACTGGATTAAGTTGACCTTATTTCTTACTTATCAGGCTCTGTAATTGTTTGGGTTTCTCAAGTTTTCTCATGTAATTCTGCTTTAGAAAAGTGAAAGGTTAATGAATATACTAATGCCAACTGTAGGTTCAGGCACTTTCAAGAGATGCTCAAGAATAGCTAAAAAATTTGAAAATAATTTATTGAACCTATTGAGTACAGTAAAAAAAAAAAAACGTATATTTCACAGATTATCTCAAATATTGTTTGAACAGGGACACTGTGGGTCATAACAATATACATATTTACATAGTGATATACATCAAAATATCTAAACCTTTGGCACTATAAGAGAGTCATAAAACTTCTAAAAAGAATTAACATGAACTTAATACATGTATGAAAATCTCAGTATTTTTTTTTATCAGATAATCTCAATTTTCTTTCATCAGAACAGTTGAAGAACAGTGATATGGAAGGAATATAGTATCAAGCTTCAGAGGAAGGATTACCTCTGTGTGGATATCCAAATATATATATTTTTATGTCTTATGATCCATGACTTTCACTTAAACTACTATACTGAAAAAATGGATCATTAAAATATGATCCTAAGGCATTTCATATAATAAATATCAGCATACTATGTACAATACTGTATCCAAAGTTCTGTGTGTATTTGAATATTGATTTATTCTTAGTATGCTTATATTAAAAATGTTTATATAATTCACAGATAACCAATTCTTAAGTCAACTTAATAGTATGTTTATATATTGTAGTACTATATACATAGCCAAAATATTAGCTTTATGTACTGTATAACAAATCGTAATCAGCAGTGTATTATGGCCCTTAGAAAATACAATTTATGTAGTACATATTAAAATACAATTTTTTGGATTTTTTGTCGATAAGGGAGATAGCAGTGGAGATCTTAGGTATGATTTGACTATTGAACCCACATTCAATTATAATGCTCTTAAAAAATACAGTATAGTACCTTAATTTAATGGAAACTTAAGGTATTTGTAATTGAAAGCCTGCTTAACAAATACGTACAGTAAAATAGTGTCTCGGTGTAAGTAGTTTTTTCAGTGGTAGTGCTTTACACAAAAACAATAGTACTTGAGTGAAACTGATACTTCATAGGCTTTGGTTAACAACTCTTTATTGTATATAAATGAGCTAATGACGAAGTGGCAGGATTTACATCCAGCATTTACTTGTGGATGGAAAAATAAAGTGTCTGTGCATTGTTTGTCATTCATATTATCTGGCCTGTGAATTTGCTTACTGTTTGTTCATTTCATGAATTCAAACAAATCAGACCCTGTTTCTGACATGTCTCATTTTACTACTGACCTTTGTAAGTGAAAAACTTAAAAACATATTTTGTATAGTTTAAGAAAGAAAATTTGTAATGACTAACTGTCTTTGAGCTTGGTTTATAGCAGAAGTAATGTGGAGGCCTTAAACCTTTGAATAACTTACTTCAGTATTGTATACACTGTAAAGGTATAGAATAGTTATACTTATGGGTAAAATCCATTGACATGTTACAGATGTCTGTTTAACATCTTTTTTTTTTTATTTGTTGCAGGGGACCTTGAGAAATAACCCTTCAGTGGTGTCTCTCTTCAGAATGACTTCTTGCTTAAGAGCTGAGCAGTACTATACAGCATTACTGTACTTTTCGTAATAATGGATAAAGGACTGATATTATACCCCCAATCTTCAACAATGGTAAGAATTAAGTGGATTACCTAAGAAAGGAAAAGTACTGTAAGGTTAGACAAGTTTTTTTTTTTTTCATATGAAGGGATCAATAGGATAGGCTGCCTTAGAATATCCAAGCTATCATCTTTATAAGCAATAAAGATGAACTTAGAAAAATGTTTAAATTAGAGATCTATAATAAAATGAAGTGGACAGTGTCCACTTTAAAATCTTCGATTTATTTCAAAGCTGTTAATGTATGTACTTGATGTAATGGAAAAGTTGAAGCTTTTAGTTTTCTAACCAACAGCAAAAACAGGTTGTGTGTGAATGACCAAATGTCAATAAGTGAATACCTAGTATTAGACCTTAATCTGTTAAAAGAAATTCTGGCAGAATTTCCATCAAAGTGTATTCATTTATAGATTTTCTACAGACCTGTAATTTATTGAAAATCTAATTAATCTTATTCCTCTCATAAAAACGAACCTTTTGGGCCACCTTTGTGAAATAAGGTGTTTTTTAGCTCTGTGGTTGAGTTAGGCAATTTTTTATATAACTTTCAGTAGTATCTATGTAATGCCTTTAGTGTCTGGACATTTGACTCATTTTGTGCAACTTCATGTTCACAGTGCAGGTAACAAATTCTCATTCCTATTTTATGCAAACTGTGCTTTTTGATTTTTACAGAGTTCTGGAAGTGATTTAGTGGAGAGATATATCTGAATGTTGAGGCATATTGCCAGAAATTATAAATGAATATATTTATGTATAATTATGTTGGAATATATTTATTTATGTATAATTATGTTGAAGTACAGGCAGTCCCCGGGTTACATCGGCCTCAGCTTCCATCGTTCCAAGCTTACAGCATTTTTCAAATATATTCGTCAAAAAGTCTGTCCCAAGGTTACAACAGATGTTTCGAGGTTACTTCGTTTCAGGCCTAAGGTGATGGAAGAATATTTATAAATTTTGGGACAAAATTCTACAAGATCATGGATGCATACCTCACCAGAAGCAAGGTAAAACAATTTGAAAGTTTTCAAGACAACCTAAGTATTAAAGGTAAGGCTTTATTTCTCATTTATAGCAATTTTTTAATATGGTATTCCAGCTTACGTTGTGCTTCAGGAACATTCCTTTACGTAACCTGGACAACGTCTTTATGCTGTGTACTGTTTTGAAACATAACAATGAAGTGGTATCTGTTAACTAGTTGTATTATGGTAATTTTCAGCCAACTGAAAAAAACTAGGATGCAGTTTGGTTGATAGCCACCATTTCATTATTGACTTATATTTTTTACAAAATAGTATATGTACTAATTTGCTTTAGAAAGTGATTTACACTTAAAATAACCTCTAAAATTTTTACGAAGACATTTTGGAAGTAGAGCAGATGTTCAGATTCTTAATTTTAAATATAAAAAATATATATACTATATAGAACATTAGATTAATATCTACTAATTGGAACTGCTTTTGTAAATGTTGACTTTTACGTACTGCTACGTTGGTATTTTCCAGAATTTTTGTTACCTTGCTATATTGACTGACACCAGAAATGGTCCTTTTGTATGTATGCTAGTTTAGAAAAAATTGTCTTTCTATGAAATCTTAATGTTGATTGTCCCATTTTGCAAGAGAAGTTTTAACTTAGCTTTTGATATTTTCACATGAAGTAGGAATACATAATAGCATTGTATACTACACACTTTTGAGTTTCTATGAAGGTTAGTTATTGTTTTTACATGATTTGTACCCTAAAGTGGACACATTTCACCATTTATATGTTAAAATTGATAAAAAAAAAAAGGTGGAAAGAGATTACCCGGAATTAGGAAGCTGAAAAAGATGGAAAGAGATTACCCGGAATTAGGAAGCTGATATATTCAGTGCATATAGTTAGTAATAGTATTGGAAGCTACCAGTAAGTTTTCATTTGGGTTGCTGTAGTGATGGATATTTTATAAGTACTATAGAGATCTATGGAGTACTGTACTTGAGAAAATACTTGGTTTTGATGATCAATCAGTCTGCTTCACAGGGAAAGCCCTTGGATTTGGATTGTGTTCATCTTGGGGCTGATATCCGTAGGAAAATCATCATAGAAGTAAACCCACAGTTTTGACCTAAAGCTAAAATCTTAGGTATCCCTGGAATATTCCAGGCATGCCAAAAATCATGTTAATTCCTGAATATGAATTTTGAAATGTAGCTTTGAACCTTTAGGCCATGTAAGATTTCTATTTCCTCATGTTTTGCAGTCTTGTTTTGCTTTTTGTTACTGTTCCCTTTCTTAGTGAACCTTCATTTATTACTTGGTCACAAATTTTGTTAGCAAATCATATTATTATTTATTTAAGCTTTCTTTCAAAGGTTTCAGTACTTCACTCGCTAACAACAAAAAATTGCAGAATCTAACAATTTGGTAATGTAATGTTACCCTTTTTGCATAGTTATTGGTAGTTCCAGGGAAAAGTAACAAAAAGCATATTCCAGATAAAAGACTACTCTTCAAGAATCGGATACAGTTGGAGAGTGTTTTACTGTCTTCAGGGCTGTGATGCAACAAAACTACAGTTGACTTGATATTCAAGCTACCCATAAGAGGACCCTTCCTCATTTGTGATGTACACGACAGAAAGGCAGTTCCCGGTTATCAGTGGTCTCGGTTAATGGCGATCCATTTTTATGGGGCTTGTCTAGCGCCATAAAATTGGTGATTAATGGTGCCATAAGGGCTGAGTTTCAGTTATCGGCGCCGAAAGGTGCCGAGTTATGGTGCCATAAGGTGCTGAGTTATGGCGCTATATCATACTTAACAGAGGTGCCATTAACCGAAAATTGCTGAGTTTCGGTTAATGGGAGTTTTAGCTTATCAGCACCCCGCCGAGAACGGAACCCCCACCGATAACAGGGGACTGCCTGTACTTCAATGTGATACTGCTCCAGTGTCAGAAGGCATCTGTTATGTATAGTACAACTTTCCTCAGTGGCTTTATTAACTTACTTATGAAGCACATATGAAGAATGGCTTCATTCTGCTTCAGAAAATTTGTTTATTTAGATATGTATTAATAGATTTATCAAGCAGTCTGTAACTTTGATTAGAACTTTAGCTTGGACTTCCCATCTAAAATTACAGTAATGATTAAGTCTGAGGAAGGTAGTGTATAGTTAACAGAATTAGGGGAATCTGTAACAATGCCATTCAGAACGGTAAAATTTGCCTGAAGCCGTTTCCCTTGATTTCACATTTTTCTCTATTCTTTATTATTATTATGTATTACAGTATTATTATTCATGGATGAACCCTATTCATATGGAGCGAGGCCACAGGGCCATTGACTTGAAATTCAACTTTCCAAAGAAGAGGGTGTTCATTCAAAAGAAGTAACAGAGAGGAATTTGAAATACGGAAAGAGATCAGTTATTAGAGAGCCAGATAAATTAACAAATTGATGAATTAAAATTTAAGTTAAATGTTTTAATACAAGTTTGTATGTATTATAAGGTATTCTTAGTGTGTATGTTGGCAAAGAGGGTCCTCCTGGAGGAGGTAGCCTGTAGAGAAAGCTGAACCCCAAACTCTTTCCCTCTTGTATTTGGTTGACAAGTTAACTGATTCACCAGTGTCTTGAAGGTAACTTCACTATCATGGTATATGTTATCTTGGAGAAGTGCTCAGCATCCTCTATTTTTTTCTTATCCTCACTTTGGGTAGTCTGGTTAAAAAGTTTTTATATAACCAGTTTTCACTGCAACGTTTGGCTGTCCAGACCAATATTTGGTTGTTTTCTGTTTGTCATCCATACACCTGCAAACTATGCTTATTTTAGCAAGTTTGTGCCTGCTGTAATGTATCAAGAAGTTTCTAGCCTTTCTTGTGGTAATGTTTGCTATCTATTTTGGAATAGTTTCTTTTGTAAATTTGCTTTCTTTTGTAAATTGGTTTTCTCTTCCAAATGATGAATGTAGGACACTTCCAAGTACGTGAATTTTATCACTTGAATCTTATTTTGTCATGAACAAATCGAAGCACCTTCTAGTACTTAAAGATTTCTCTAACTCATTGAGTTCTTGTTTGTTATTCTTGGAGTTATTATTACCATAATAAGCGTTTGGTATGTGGTATCTTGGACCCCATATCTGATTCTTCGGGCTGTGTTTGTTGCATCATGTAGATCTTGGCTTGGGGGGTATCCTTTAGTGAGCTGTGCATTTTACAGCTTCTAGTACAGTTCCTGACATTCATGTTAGACTCACAGTCTAGTCTGTTGTGTGATTTAGCTTCCAAAAGTGTAGCATGAATCCACATTATTTCACTGTAAGTTTAATCATGGGTTCAAATTACTCCTTTGAAGTTCCCATGTCAGCTGGCGTCATCCATAAAAAATTTCCAGCTAAATTCAAGTATTTGTTATTTTCCATTTATTAACAAACTCCAATAAGGACAAACATCCAATTTCAAAATAAGATCTTGTCTGATATTATACAATTAAGAATAAATTCAAAGTGAAGAATAAAATAAAAATATTGCCATGCTACGTAGCAGTCGTCAGAATTTGATGTGCCACAAACAAGTTTCAGTAACCTGGAGTCTTAGTGGATATATAGCATTTTCAAGAGTATGTACTGTAATTGGTTCAATTATTAGGTTAGACATAAACATTGTACCCTGAGAGAAGTAAATTCATCACCCTATAAGTTCAGAATGAAGATAAGCAACCATGTAATTTTCATGAGAGCAGATTCCTAAAAATGGTCTGAAAATAGAGTTGTTGAAATCTCATAGAAAAATAACCTCTTTCAAGTGTTTATTAGTACATCAGACTTGTGTGTACGTATTAAGAGGTCCACAGACTCTAGAGACTCCCAAATGTTTAAAGAGGGCAAGTTATAGTATTGCAATGTCCCTATTAGGAAAACTCCCAATTTCTAAATTTGTAGCTCATATCGATGGTCTTAGTATCACTGTAATCGAGGTACTTCTTTAACATCTTAGAAAAAAATATAATATTTCATTCAAGAAATAAAAGTTCAATTAAAAATGACATGCTTGATTCTTGTCACAAAATTTGCTAAAATTATTTTTAACAAATTTAGAAGTAAAATCGTTAACAAATTGGTAATAGTATACCAAAAATATGCATAAAATAATTATAAATTATTAATAAAATATTGCAAAATGCATGCAGGCACAAGCAAAAGGCTTAAGCATGAATAACCATGCATTGATGTAAAAACCTGAAAAACATTGCACAATGGAAAGAATCGTTTAAAGGTCAGATCTAGATTTGCTTGTGAGAATATCAATAGTATGTGTGGCAAGGGAATATTTTGTTATACCTTAGTATAAATCTAAGATATATAGTAATTTTACAGTATTTTAATCAAATTCATGTGGAGATCAATCTAAAGTACAGTATTAAACAGTGCACTGTTAGCTGGAAGTGTGGAAGTAACCAAGGCTTTAAAGGTGCTGTTGAAGCTTTGTAGGTGCAGCATATACTTTAGGATGATAATTCTTACTTAATTATAATTTATTTCTTCTTGCTAGTGATAAGAACTCTGACAAAAGCAAATAAATATTTATATTGGAAAGAACTTGAAGAGTGCAATGGAGCATGTGCAAAAGAAAGAAATGATTGAATAGATGTTGTCTTTCTGAAATTGTTGTGCACTGCACTGTATCCTTGGTTGATTGTAATATGTATTGCAAATATACTTTTGTATGTAGTAGTTGAATTAAAAATGTATTTTTTGTAAGCATGTGATATTTTTCTCTTTTTGAACTGCCTTACAATAATATATAACAAAATATATGTAAATATAAAGTTGTTTATCACATTAGTTATGTACTACTTGTATTCCATTTACAGTACTACGTATTCTATTCATGGACAAGTTAGCTTAAATACAAAAACAATTAGTATTTAATTATACTGCAGTAAATGTACAATCTTAGCTTGAGCATTCTTAACATCACGTGGGTTCATTTTAATAATAATTAAAGAAACAAAATGAAGACAATGTTAGGAAATGTAAGGAAAAACCACAGATAAGCCTTCTCCATACAGAGCTATACAGTTATTGGTCAAAAAAGGATTTAAGCTCCAAAAGTTACTGTTTCAACAATACAGATGCCAACCTTAACCCATTCCAGCCCACACCTGGCCCTTCCAACACTAGGAATGGCCATTGGAATAAGAGTGATTCTTACCCTGGGCCAGATTGATGCGAGCAGAGCAGGATATGTTGTGTCCACCACAGCTGATTGTACAAGTATACTCCCCTGCATCTGTCACACGACAGCTCCCAACGTGAAGCCTCAGAGTTCCATCTCGGTGTTGTTCTATTTCAAAGCGTGGGTCTGTTAATGGACCATGTGGTCCAATCCAAACAACTGTTGTCGATTCAACCCATAATCCTGCACCTGTTATTACACACACCATTTCTGCTGGCTCTCCAGGACACACAGTAACATTCTTTAAAGGAGTCAGTATTCTAACTGGGGATTCTGGTGATGCAGGAATACATCCACTATAAGGTTTAGCATGATTACGTAAAGCAACATTATTAATATTTGGACTTTCTGGATGATAGGGGTTTATCAGAGACACAGTCATTTGTCTTGAGGGCATTTGTGATTGTTGTGACGGAGACCGAACACTCGGTAATTCATGAACTGTTTCCTCTCTTCTTAAAGGATGGGGAGGTGGATGATCTCTCTTGGAAAAGGATGGTTTTCGGAACTTTATCCATGGCTTTTTGCCTTGCTGTTCACATGACGAAGATGCATGGGTGGGTGAAGCTGGTGGTGTAGTTGGTAAATCAGGGTAAGCAGAAGGTATTAGTACACTGGCTGCTACCCATCCTTCTGCTGCTGGGCTAGTGCTACTGGCGGCTCTATGAACTAGGTACCCTCGGAGAGCATTAGATGTTATAACCTGGTAAAAAAGGGGAATGGTGGTGTAAGACACAAATTGGTATAAGAAAATGAATTAGTATTCAGTATCCACTATTTTTTTTTTTAAAGCTGAAGGAATGTATTCATGAATTAACAGAGCTGAAGATTGTATTGTAATATTTAACTTTCTTTAATTTTAGATTATAACCAAGGATATGAGAGTTTGAGTGCAGCTTTTTAAATTTCTCGTAACACATTTTATAATAAATACTACAGTAAGCATATCAGGTATTTGTTTAAGAGACCAAAGGGTTTTTCTTTAGGATGCTTTTGTAATTGTCCATCAAAACTTGCAAGGTAAACATTAAATACTCTATTCCCTCATTAAGTTGGAAATTTACATAAAGAAGGCAAACTAAAATAATAATCTTAATATTTTACATTATCTCAACTGTTAGTAAATTTATTTTCTTATTACAGTACATATTTTTAAGGTTAATACATGAATATATAAGCAAAGGGGAAAGGTAATAAGTGCAGCAAAAGCTTATAAATTGTCAGTAAGATTGATTGTAACAGAAAGGGGTTGTTACTAGTTATGCTTTTAAATACTTCAATTAACTTGGCCTGCCAGTTCTATAGTATTAATGATCTTGAACAGAATTGAGTGTTGACAAGCTAATAACTTCAGAGTGATGCTAGTATTTTTTTTCTTTAGAACCATAAGCTACATTAATTGGCCGTCAAATAACAACAGTGAGCTGAATGTTATTGCATCTGACTAGCTCAGTACACTAATTGGCTTGAAAAGCAATAATCCTGACCACTAGAATTATTCTTATCTTTCACTACCAGTTATGTGAAAAGTGCTTAAAGGTACCCAATCATGTGAATTGTGTCAGGAGATGAGTCAATTGATGAAAAAGCCACAGCAGGCCATGCAGAAAGGAGTGTCATGAGTAAGACTAGAAAAAATCTTTGTCAAATTAAGGCAGACATACTAAAGTAGTAGTTAATGACAATGAAAAAAATAAGCATTTTGAAGTGGTTCTGACTACAGTTTATATGGAGAACATGATTACTTGTGGATATTTCATGATAGGGCAACTGTTGTAATATATGACAAACAGTTCAGTAATTATCCATTGCAAAAGAAAATCATTGGCAAAATTAAACTCCTTTACCCACACAACTGCTTTCAAAGGGTAGTGGAACTGTAAACCTTCGAAAATTTAACAAGGTCTTGATTATTAAATACTTGAGTCAAACAATAGGTTACTTAGATGAATACAATGCATTCTAATAAAAAGTGAGAAGAGTTTATAGGTAATAAAGGTAAATATTTTAAAGGATGTGCATAACCTTTTTCAAAATGACAGAGCGACACTTATCCTTCTAAATGAAGTATAAGTTTTGTTGAACTAAAGAGTGTCTTGAATTCTTTTTTAACAGTATGTATATCCTTTAGTCTTTAATGAATTAATTTCATTAGTTTTCCACATAAAGCTTGCTGTAGCCGACTTACTTGTATGACCTCTCCTCGGCTGACAGATATTTCATCTTCCCTTAAAGCAGTGAAGTCAGCTAGCACTTTGACCAGTGTCCCTGCAGGTAAAGGAACATTCCATTCACCCTGAAATTATGAAGTTATTGTAGTATTTTGGAAAATAAAAAATTCACTCCTTACATAACCACAAGTTTACTTTATAGACATATATACCACTATTTTTTCTCAACAGAACTTCTCACAACACTGAACAAGATTCTGAGAAATCAAATAGTCACTGTTCCATTTAGGTGGTGGAGGGAGCTCCTTATGCTTTCAGGTATTGCAACACTTTCTTGGTCACCTTCCCCACATTTACTCTATGGAAAGTAGCAATCCTTGTGTTGCCTGGTTTGGTGACTGCCATTCCTTCTACTATTCTTACTAACTTTAGAATATTGAGTACTATAAGGCAATTGAAGTTGAAAGGGGATGCACAAAAACAGCTGATTTTCTTGAAACTAATAATGGATGCTATATAAGTGCCATGTACAGAAAATTATAATGACAAACTCTTGCGAGAATGTGATGTATGCTTACCGACTTAGTAGGAGAGGCGGACTCTGACCATCTCCGCTGATAGAAATCTTCTCTGTCGTGCCTGGGAGAAGGCAATAAATTATCCATGTTGTCAGTACTATCATCTGCGGCTCTTCCATCTGCTTTTACACGTGGTCGCAGGGTATTACGAAAGCCATCAAAGAAATTCTTTTTACTTTTTGGGGGACTATATGTCACATCATGTCTCTCTATTGAATCTTCTCTATCTACAGGAAAGTTACTTGGAAACTCTGATGCTAGTGAAGGTAAAGGTGGAAAATTGGGTGGTGGTTTAGATTCTGTTGACTGTGTCGGCGAAGTAATAGAGACAGTTGGTGTTGTAGAGGCATATCTGAAAAGTCCATGAGTTTTATTTACATGTTAATTAATTATTGAGTATTTTAGCACAAAAATCTGATTCTTTGATACAAATCCATAATTTACATTAACACAATTTGTGTGATACAAATCGTAGACATGCCACTAACAAATATGAAGAAGATTGTATGGATATTGGTTCTAGTTAGGAAAGTACGTACCTCAATTCTTATGTAGTCTAGATAGTGGCTGCAAGAAATAAGTGTGATTTGGCAGTGGGAACATAATTATCAATGATTCCTTTAATTTTGTAAAATCTATTTTTTTTTATAAGAACCTTGATTTAACTTGCAAACCCATCATTTATATTAACCTGCATTGCAATTTATTGGCTGATTTGAATGAAGAGTGCAACTTAGAGCTCGAAGGTTTGAGAGTACAAAGTCCAAAACTCTAGAAGTTAGGGAGTATTAACCCTGGAGTAAAAATTCTGTGCATGCGGTAAGGTTAAAATTGTAGGACAGTGAGAAAGTAACTCGGTCATAGAAGTGGACTGTACTCAAAAAACATAGTAGGTTGCTAATCCATCTGAGTCAAGTGTGTGCACCATCTTCATTGAATGTAGTCACTTCTGAAGGGAATAAAGATTTGCGTCTTTTGGCCATAAAAAACAAAACCCAAGGGGTCTCCATGAAAAAACATGTGAGCATTAATTGATAGATGCAGGCCACATCAAATCAAATTACTCTCCCTCACCATCCCATGTGAAACATGAGATTGACACTGAAACAAACAGCACACTGAGCTTCCTGCTGACTGGTCTTTCTCTGAAACAAACAGAAAATTGAGCTTCCCGCTGACTGGTCTTTCTTTGAGATGGTTTCTTGGGTAATGGAAGAGAAGATTGTCTCTAGATGAAACTGGCATGTGATGCTCACATTCCCTTCAAAATGAGAGTGAAATCCCGAGTTCAGTGATGGTTAAGCTGAGAGGTCTGTTCTTCATAAGTAAGTTGACCAACTCCAAGTGAGAGAAAGTTTTCCTTCGTGTTGAAGGAATCTGTAAACTCAAGGATGACATAGAAGCACCTTCTGAAGAAAGTTCCATAAGGCCATCTTTACCCTTCGAAAAAATATCTGGTCCTACTCCTTGGGAGGACCAGGCAATATATGTATTAGGGCAATGGAATGAAATGTGAAGTAATTTAATCAAAAGAAATAGGTCAACAGGAGAGAGGAAGATAGAGAGATCTTTAAAAGCAGCATCTCTTTTTCTTCATTACAGTATTATGTTAGAAAACAGATAGTGAAAATTAAATTTGAAGGAATCTTGTCTACCAGAATTGCACTCACTCTGCTGAGGACTAATTCCTGCCAAGTAAGTAGGGAGATGGATTCCCTACAAAACCTCTAATATATACTACTCGGAAGGATGCTAGCACATCCTTTGCAATGCCTTCAGTTGCAATAAAGGGTTCCTGAATTTTGATAAAATACCAAGTTGTGGTCTGGTAACTGCAATCAATGTGGAGTGCTTACAAATGGGTTTATCCATTGTTGCCAGATTTCTGCACCACTAATTTTCACACCTTGTTATCCACTGTCCTCCACTGTGTTAATCAGGCTACCATTCTCCTCAAGGGTTGAGAGGCATCTTAAGGTTTGGGGATTTGTTGACAACATTTTTTTTTTAACATCTCTTACATTTCTAAAATGATCAAACTTGATTAAAAAAATTAAGTGAATCATTTGTTGTTAGCAATTGAACTTAGTGGTCTAGTTAAACTGTAAAAAATTTAGCCCCTCAACTTTCCAGTAACTTTAAGGCTGTCCTACTGATAAGTAACACTGTAAAAAGGCTCCGTAGTTTATCTTACACTTGAACATTCAAGATATCATCACTCGGTAAACAGCACTAGTGCAATATATACTGTTGACAAATGCGTAATATCTCAAGATGTAGCTTGGCAAGAACTTGTGGTATTGAAATTGATAAATTGAGAAGTCTGATGACTTAATGTAAGTTAAGTTAAAAAGGTCACTTTCTGTGATGAATGGGTAATGATAATACTCCACACAAGAAAATTACATTTTTCCATTCATTTTGTTAATACTTGACATATGCTGCAACCATGATTATAATTGTTTAGGAACTGTACTGTTCTGTATTCAAAAGAAGAAAGGTTGTTAATTTTGACAGCTAAAAAATAAAAAAGGATGTAAAATATTTTTTGATGAAATAAATTTATGGAAAAAACATTTCTTGATGTATTTTGGGTATGTTATATGTTATGGTTAGAGATAGGAAGCTGGATGGTACAATGCCATATGGTCACTGTATATATAATATAATGAGAAATTATCATCACCTGCTGGGAACATCAATTGTATTTGATTTCTTCTTAGCAGCTGCTGCACGCTGTACAGAAGTAGGTTGGTTGAAAGACTTTCTTAGTGAAGAGTTCCAGTTGACTCCTTGCCCCAAGGGATCAGCTCTGTTGAAATTGTTTAAGATATAGATGTTGCACACAAAAAATTTGATTGTTTTCAAAAGTCCTTGTTGCACTGTACAATATTTGAATAATACTCATACATCATATATAAACAATACTGCATAGTTACACAAAATTGAGAAAAAATATTTGTGCAATGTTCTCTGCATGAAAAAAGGATACTATTAATATTTGGATAATGGATACCTCTGTATTACAACAACTTAAAACCACTGTCTTGTGATCAAAGTAAAACATGTCACTTACAAATCTCAATATAAAGTATTGTTTAAAAATATAATGGTCTTCTGTGACATGATTAGGGTAAAGGCAAAGCAAGCAAAGTAATGTAGTATTTGTCAGCATAGAAACAACAAATCATGAAAAACAAACATGCAGTCCATGCAATATTTATCATAGAAGATTCAACATATTGTTGTTTCAAAAGGCTAAATCTATGAATATGTAAACACACTACAGGTTCTCAACATATACCCTTCTTACATATTTAAAATATGCATATAGTAAATGCAAGGGATGATGTAACAGAACTAGTTTAGTAGTTTTTAAAATTTTGCTATTAAGTGCTTTAACCACTTTCCACTCGGGTGTTGTGGTGTTATTTGGAATTCGATATAGTAAATGATTTGGATTTGCTGAAAATGCAACTGGACTGTTGTTGAAAAATATGACTTTCATACGTGGTAAGGCAAAAAATTGTTTTATGACTTGAAACAGTACCAAAATTATGCCAATCATTTTGAAGCAAACAGCCTTAGTTTTTCATCATGCTCTTTCAAAGGACCATCCAGCAATTTGTTGACTATAGAGGGTATAACATGAAGTTTTGAAAAATTACAAGTGTAATGTAATTAGGAATCTGTCTAGACAAAACACTTATCAAATATCTCCTTTTAATGTGCCATTTCTGTTTCTGTATCTATAAATTGTGGAACTGAAAGTAAAACAGACATGCAAACCACTTAAATAATATTTGGAATGTGATTCCAAAAAATTCTATACCATTAAAGCTAGTGCACTACTTGACTATCAGTTAAAACTACTACTGCTGAACAGAAAGGAAATACCAGACCACTTCAAAATAAAGTTCAAAATTTGGAATGGTGTCAGTGATTTAAGTAAACACACACAGTACTAAGCTTTTCTATTTCTGATGTGTATATCTAACAAAGTGAGTAAATTGTGCCTATAATTAACCCATGTTCAACTCTAACTTTGCTTTAATCACTATTTCCTATAGCCAGCATGCTTGTTGGAGTAACTCATTTCTGCATATTTGCCACAGTAGGTACAATAGCTATGTCTCCCCATGCAGTACACGGTTACAGTCTAGCATTAAAGGCGTACAGATGCTTTGGCTGTGATACAAAATTCATTACATCCCACTACTTTGAGGCATAGTTGCTCAATATCAACGTTTGGCTTGAAACTGAAGGTGTCAGTTCCAGTTTAATGTTGGAACCCAGGAAAAAACAAATGCTATAGCTTATGTTTAAGCTATAGCATGCCTACCAATGAGTTCTGTTTTTCTGTAGGTTGAGTGTTACTTTATTCTTTTTGTTTTTAACCTACTGTATTAGTAACTAGTAATTACCTAGGCCTTTTTAATACTGTAATGGAGCATTTTGATGGAATAGATGCCATAAATATAGGATCTACTACTTTTTCACAAGTAAATTTGTCATTGTTGATATCTTGTAATTATTTCTGGTTTTACTAAGGTACTTTATTTTACGTACAGTTTGGGCTGTGCATGGTAATTTTTTTTGTGAGCAACAATTCATTGGCAGTTATAAATGATTAAGTTTTCATTTATTTCAGGCAGTATGTGAAATCATAATGTTTGGATGACGTCCCGTACAAGCAACCTGGATCAGTGAGTATAATTTTTTTTCCCATAGTTTCAAATACAGTATGATTCAATGAAATATTATCTTTGATTTTCAATGTTAAGTTCTCGACCAATCTCTTATTGGCCCTGGTGGCACAGTCAGTGAAGTAATAGTGATTAAAGTACAGTAATAGCAAGTTACAATAGATTTAATAAATACATACAGACCATTACTCTGTTTCTATGTTAATTATATTTATGTATTTAACACCTACAGTACATTTAATTCTCTATTCATTTATTAACTATATCACACCCAGCATTCCACTATCACAGTACATGTACTATTTTATATGATTAGTGTAGTATGGGTATGAACTTTTAAGAGCATTTCCCTCTTGTTGATCATAATGGCTCAGTTGTTAAGAGTAGCAGCCCAGTATATTTGGGGCAGCCCTTTTCCGAGTTTTTTCAATAGAACCAGTTTTCTCATACAAACCCATCCTTTGTATATTTGCCCAACTTGTATTTTCTGGGTCCTAGACACACACTCCTGAATAGCATTTTACAAGACTATCACCACCAGAATGTGCCAGTAGGCTGCGCAGAATGTGGGCAGGTAGCTGGCAGTCTGGGCGAGAGGGAGTGTGGGGAAATTGGCTGCAGTGGACCTGGCTGCAATTAGACAAAGCTGCAGGAGAATTTGCTCCATTAGTGCACTGCTTGGATTGGATATGGGCCAGTGTCTGCTTCTGAGATTAGACTATTGCTCTAGGAATTCTAGTGGCAGCCAAACACCATGGCAGCCCTTCATTAAATTGCAAAGACAAAGTTCATCACATGAGAAACTGCTCGCCCGGCTAAGACTATTACCTAATAGGAATGTAGAGCACGTATTGAAAGTGATTAATACTCTACAACATGAATATGAAATAAGGCATGAGATTTGCCACAAGTAATTCTTAAAAACTATTATAAAACTTCCTGTAAATGGGTCAGGATGCCTGAAATGATTATTATTGAAATTATACGTATATAACATCTTCATTCTAATAACTTCATACGTAAGCACCTTGGAAGAAAAAAGGTTACGAAATAAAAATGCTGTACATTGTGGATTAGGCAATTGTAGCCTTATCATAAAAATATAAAAGTATGTTGCATCACACTAGTAAAGTCCAGAGCACTCTCTTGGCCACCTTAGTCATTTGGCAGGTGATCTTTAAATTACCATTAGTGTGTGTGTCCAGGATGGAGTCAATACAAGTTAGACACATATGAAGAATGGGTTTGTCATAAACATTTTAATGTAGTATTTATGTTATATCATATAATTAATGTTACGATTTTACAGTAATATAATGTATATAATTAAATTAAAAATTAATATACATAGAGAACATATAGCTAGACACAGATGTACAGATATATAAATATATATATATACTATGATGTAATAATTTTCATAACACCAGATCATGGTGTCAATGAAATTTTGCAAGTTAACACAAAAATATTTTTCAGATGACAATTATATAAAATACCAAACATTTTTTTTTATAAAGGTATTGTTTACTGTATGTATTAATAATTTATAACGTTTGGAATATGATTCAAAATTAATACAAGTATTTGATTTTAAAACTGCATTTGCTAAAATCAGAAGATAATCTCTTGTTGATCTTTTTTCTACAATTTTTTTTCTTTTATGCAAACTATCATTCTTACACAGCCCACGTTCATGAAATAATGTCCGAAACACTGTGGTCTTTTGTCTGCCAGAAAAAAAGTGGTAACGGTGTGTCATATAAGCCTCTGGATCCTTTGGTTCACAACAGGTAACTGCCTAAATTTTCATGTAGCTGATTGTTGAGGTCAGTGGTGTTAGAAGGATGGCACATATTTAAATTTCGTGTATGAGTGATGGGTTTGTATGAAAAGTAAATGATGGTGTTGTATGAAAAAATTTTTTTCTTACAGGTTTGACATGATTATCACAAACTCGATGCTTACCTACAGCGTAAATCAAAATTACGACGCAAATTTTATTTTCAGAGTGCCAAAGAATTCTGATTGGGATCTCTAGAATCCTTGGAAAGATCTTGAAGGCTAGAGTAGGTGAGGGACCCTAGTCTCTTGTCAATGTATGGGGTCAAAAAAGGGGAAGTGCCTGAGAGGAAAACCTGTTTATGAAATGTAGGTTCCAGTAACCTTGGAAATCTGTATCAATAAGGATGACACATAAATTAAAGGGATGAGAAAGGAGTTGGGAAGACAAGAATGAAGAGGCCAGAAAGTCTTCCATTGAAGGCTTATTGCTTGCTATTTGCACTTAGAATAGCAATCAAGTTAAAGCTATGTGCAAAGACTAAAGATGTGGAAAAGGCTGTAATCTAGAGAGATTAGGAGGAATAGATAAAGATGAAATATTTAAACAATCCTGCAGTAAAGGGAAACTAGGAATTCCATTTAGCTGATGACAGCCATGTGGACACATGAAAGTGAGGCTGTTACCTGCTGTCCTGCTGTGGACCTGAGGGTCTAGTGGTGTATTTGCAATTCTCCCTACTTGTGTTTATTAGGAAAATAGATTGCAATGCCTGGGACATTTGAATACCTTGAATGTGGGGTGTAAGTCATGAGTTTGTAGTGACAGATTTTTCTAGACTGACTTTTTCGTTGAAGCAATAGCATAACACAATACAGTACATAAAAATAAAATTGCAGAATTTAAGGTGTTAGCTTGCTGTAGAATAGGGAGCATTGGTCACAAAAGCGACAGATTAAGACATAATACATGGTATAACTTCTAAAACTTACACTTGCCATGAAGAATGTAGACTACATTACTGATAACTTGAAAGAGGTGGTACAGTATCACAAGAATTGACATTGGCTTACAGTAGCTAGTTTTGCTCATGAAACAAAGTTGCAAGTACATTATGTACCGTCTCATACTGAATCTTCCATGCAAGTAAATATTTTAGTATTAAGCAGAGAACTACAAGCAGTTTATTTCCATTCAAGAAACTGATAACCAACATTTGTTCTGTGATGTGCATAATACATATTTTTTTCTTGAGCAAAACATGAGTTGCATATTGCGTTGCAGCATGCAAAATATCTCTCATGACAGCATATATAACATAATATAGCAAGTTGGTTCTTTTTAAGAAATTCTGGAATTGGGCATTGTTGGTTGTCAGTTCATGCAGCACAACAGAGAAGACAACAAGATATGACAAAACATTCAACTTAGGTACTTACTATTGAATCCAGATACACAAGGTATGATTTATTCTGGAGTCTTGTATTGAAAAACTCCAGAAGGATGCTGGGGGTCTGCATCTAATGAGTTAGTTAGGCCATGAAATGCATTTTAAAATATCAAACATTGTGAGGTTACAGCATAATTTATTGAGTTTAATGCCAAGGTGGCTGTCAAATTCAAAACCATTTAAGCAGTATCTTACTTCATAGCCACTCTCATATTCTGGTATTTTAATCTTTGCAAGAGAGTGAGGATAGATATTTCTGTTAACTCAAAGCTTGATAGACTTATTTTTGAGAAATGAAGAGTAGAGGAAGAGCATAATGTATACTGCATTTTGATAGTTCAGTTTCAGGATGCATCATCAGTACAGTATATTTTACAAATTAAGCATTTTTAAAAAATTTGGACATCATCTCCCATTTCCTATTTAAAGATTTCCCATGCAGTCAAGCATTATAGGCACCCAAAGTTTTACCCATGAGGCATCACACAGCTAGGGATGAGGGACTTCTTATTAGTTATGTCAGTGAAATTTCACTTTACCATGACTTGGAATAGGCCCTGTAATTGCTTAATTTTATAATGTGCTTTCATGGACAGTATCACCTTTATAAATGTTAGTGCGTTAATTCATAACCATTTTAAGTAGGCCTAAGCAGTTTTACTTCATGCACTGATTATGACTAACATAAGTTCTACTATCATTATTATGCACCTCCTGTCAAATGATATCTGGTCTTGTGTTGTGTTTTTGAGTGAAGTCCACAAATGGGAGAGAAATGATCAACAATAAAGAGGACAGTACTAGTAATATGGAAGATTCTTGGGCATGGATTAGAATTAGCATACCAAGAAAAAAACAAAAACGTCAATGCACACGAGGTGTGGAATAACTGGGTTACACACTGTATTTGTACTTACTAATGAACACTGCAGTATCAACCATCTTTCTACCTAATGTTGAAATATGTCTTAAGACACACCAGTCTGTTGTAGAACTTATTTGTCTTATTTGAGGCTGTACCTATAGCAAGTTTATTAAGTTTATATCTTATTAGTTGTACTGTAATTTTCTTCTGATCATCAAAAACTGGCATTCACTTTTTTTCTAAGACTAAAAAGTTATATGAAGTAAATTCTCATGAGCTGAGGTGTTAAAAAGTTATATAAAGTAAATTCTCATAAGCTGAGGTGTACTTCTTGCATGTATTTTCTAATGTCAGGTTGATTGCTTGTGAAACTTCGACTACAGAAAAATTTTGAGACAGGATAAGGGTAAAGAGAAAAATATTTGTATAAAGATCTACATTTCATCAAACATCATACTGATTTCATTAAAACATGATTTTCATAGTAACCTGATGGTAGCAATATTGTAGGCATGGTTACATTTTACTTTTCTTGTTTGTGGGTGACGTTGTTTATCATAAGATCAACCTTCCATTGAACTTGTCCTCCTTTAAGTAAACGAATATTCAAGGTTCTTTTATTTAGATTCAACCATTTGCTTATGTTCATGTGAACCAGGCTAAAACTTGGGACTGTTCATGTTTAATGGAATTGTGATTGTATTTATTTTCCAATTTAAAATAATCCTTAATTTCCCTAAGTATTGGAAATACTCCAAGAACATCAACAGAACAAAGGGTCAGTGTCAGCCTATAAAAAAAAATCCAAGTGAGAGTGCCTCCTTCTAGTATTTTTTTATTCATAAGTTTGTTGATTTACAGTTCTCATAATTTGTAGTGTATGTGGGAGTATATACAAATTATTTTAATGAAGCCATTGATTACATAACAGTGGCATAAAGTTTTGGGTCAGAATCAAATGTCTGTAAGGTCATTGAGTGTTATGAATTCTGAGTTCATTTGAGTACTACCAAAATTTGTAAGGTAAGTACTACTCGAAAGCATGGATTTCAGTTGGAACACAAGATTGTATAATCTTTGTTGAAAAAGTATGTATAATCTTCGGTGAAAAAGTATGCTTATGTAAGAGTGTGTCATCTAAACATACTCCTTAGAGTGTTTCCATTTGTGAATCAGTCCTGTACCCTAAGGATACTTTGAAGAGTATAATTTTTTTGGTAATGTAACCGGAATCATACAGAATTAACATCAGAACTTTGTAACACAAATGCCCTTGTGAGACGAGACGACTGAAATGTTCCGTGACACAGAAATGAAAATAATTCTAAATGTGATCATAGTTCTTGAGTACAACTCCCCAAAATATTTTGCTGTAATTTTCACTTGGTTCAGGTGCTTACGGATATGTATATCTTAGGGAAAATCCAAGATAAAAAAAAAAAGGAGTACATCACAGCAAACAGAAGTCCTTATGAAGTAATCTATATTCCAAAGTTATAATTGAAATGGCAAAGACTTTCTGGCTCTTCTCCCTTATAGATAGTTTTTTTGTGGAAATTTGTTACTTTGTCTCAAAATTTGAATTTTTTTCAGTTCTTGCCTACTAAATTTTTCAAGCTTTTGACCTTTGAAAGTAGATGTATTGTTTCCCAAAGATTTGACAAGTTTTCTTTCCTTGACCCGATTCTCTGTTCTAGGGTTTCTGATACAGTACATATTTGGTTGCCCTTTACTTTGGGCCTTTCACAGTGGGAATTATTTTTGTCCAACCTTATGGGTAAGTTGAAGTGACTCAGAAGTATTTTAAAAACTTGAAAGGATTTGAAAGGGAGAAGGTAGAGAGCAAATGGAAATGAATAAGACCATAAAATGTTGTAGGATGAAGACTATATTTTAAAGGGCTGCTGCATGGGCAAGTAGCATATGAAAAGTTAGGGAAAATTCTCCCAAGGAAAGGATGGGGTAAAACCTTTAAGTGGGAAGGGCCTTGACACTACATCATTATGCAGAGGCCTTTTCTTTATTGTATCAGTACACCATATGGATGGATCTTATTGTAGCACATTTATAATGTTTTCAAAGCTTGTGGATTATGTTAATGCCCAATATTTTGGTTTAAAAAAAAATAGTTAATTAGGGTATTCTTGAATTTTACTGCATTATTTTCAGTTTTTCCAAGTTATATATCAGCCTACATATAAGAGATCTGCAAATACTGAGCTAACAACAGTTTTCCCAGTTTTTAAAACCTTTATTGGTAGAACTTGGATATGAAATTAAGAAAATACAGTGTTAACAGTTACCCTTGCAACTCTTTATAAAAAAAATGAAATAAGCAAGGCTTCATTATTAACATGGAAGCTCTGTGCTCATCAAGTTTCCTGTGGATCTGATGAATTATATGCTTATAATTTTGCTTCATCCCACAGTTCTAGGATCCTAAGTCATGATGATATCTATTAATTTCTTACTGTCCATCGTCCTCTACTTTCACTAATTTTTTAATATTGAAAAATTATTACTTTCTCCTTTCAGATCACCTGTTTCAGATGACAGTGAATGTAGGGCGACCGGCTGTCTTGAATAAACTTGATAAAAAGATTTTCAGTCATCAGCTCTTATGTTGTTAGTCACATACTCATTTCTTGGACTGTTCCACCTCAAATTAGAGAATGGGAGGACAGTGAAGAGGACATCAGCATTCACTCGTAGTAAAGTAAGTTAGTGCAATAATTTATAGGTTTAGGTAATATTAGCCTGAAGATGTTTTCCATTTCATATATAACAGATTCATTCCAGCCATTTAACTTCTCATGGTATATTTCAGCTTGCATTGCCATATAGCATTTTCTTTAATTTCCATGCATGACATAATGGTTAATTTTAGTCAGTGTGGAAGCTAGGATATTTGCTTGAAAGTACAATACTCTCATACATGATAATTCTTAGGCATGCAAAGCATAGTGGAAGAATCTTTTATTTATACCTTTGTTCCTGAATAAGCACAAGAGACCATAATTTGCTCAAGCATTGTGTGGTATAAAACATTTGTGAGAGATGTTTGAGAATAAAGTATATATGTGTGCAACAGGTGAATAGTGAACTAGCAAATCTGACACGCTGTCTTACAGATGTAATTGAAAACCCAACTGTAGTACTTAACTAGAACAATCTCGTAAATAGATACTAAAGTAGGTTGCACATTATGCAAAGAACGTGTAACTATACTGTATAAATACATAGTACATACAGTGTTGAGTACAATTCAGTGTATATCCCAGTAAAGTGAAAATTTTTAAGTGTAAAAAAGTTGATATAAGTGACTATAAATGTCAGCTACTACTAGGTTTTATCATATTTTTAATAACCTTAGAGGCTGCAAAAAATGCAGCCATGCAGGACTTGTGGCTTACTTGTTAGTATAAGACTGCAATTCCATGTATGCTCTATACGTACTATTAGACACAAAACTACCAAAGCAAAATTCTGTAAAGATTTTTCATGTAACTAAACTTCTTTTCAACTTTGCTATCAAATGAACAAGACAAATGTTTCTTTAAAGTTGTAGGACTCATATGGTTTTATAATAATCCCTAGTACAGAATGGGAATCAGCATTCCAAGTTCCAGTTGTCAATGGGATGTCAAGATCTAAAATGAATAGGGTAAATATGTAAGATCTTGGAGCAAGATGTTTTGTAATATGTGATCTGAAGGGATGAAGAACAAGTTTGTTAGAATAATAAAGAATGTTCCGGTAAAATATACTAGTTGGAAGGCCCAGAAATTTAAGGAAAAGGCCAGTAAGAAAACTTAGGTCAGTGTAGATAGGAATCACAAGACAGAAGAGACTGAACAGTTATTTCATACTTAACCCTTTAAGGGGAAAAAGTGAACTATCTCCAGTTGTTATGCATCCGATTAATTTGTTTTGTAGTTTGGTATATTATTCATTTATCTAAAGATTGTGGAAGCATCATGGTGATGAAAACTTACTTTTGTACCTTTCTGGTTCCGTCCATTCTAAATGTTACTAATAATAACTACATTCATATTAAGATGTCAGATGGCAGTATGAAAAATCATCATGAATAAATGCCTACAAATTATTTTTTAATAAAGTACATTTGGGAATGAGGGGAGAAACTAGAATCACAGAAATTATTCACCCACCCAGAGAAGTATAGGAGAAACTAGGATTAATATCACAGAAAGCTCTTTTCTATACCATTGGATATACTTTTCATTGTTTTAATCCTTGAAAGCTTTGTCAGCAATTATCAAGATAGTCGTCAATTTTTGCTCACTTGAAAATCTTACATTGTAAATGACATCACAGCCTTGTTATGAACATGAGAGATGTTTTATACTTTGAGAAGCTGTATTTAATTATAAGCAATGACAGTTGATTATCTGTAGTCAGGAAGAATTTTGTTTAGAATCTGAATCAATCTATAATTTTAACAGAGTCAATTTTGAATGGTTCTAGTCCTCAGGTCATTTTTTAGCTTCAACTAATCTGAAATACTATAAATGATTGTTAACATTTACAAAGTTTCTGCATCAAATTCATTAAGCATTTCTTAACTGACCTCGAACTTTAACAGTGGTGTATTTTACGGATTAATCTTTACACTTATAAAAAGAGTTGAAGAATCATAAATTGTTAAAATATTTAATTGGGTGAATAAAGAGTCATAGTTTTAACAGTGTAAAAAGTATACAGGCTGACTAATTTGATGGCAAAATCCAGCAAGCCAAGTCTTGTTAATGCATAATTAACCCGACCATTCTCTCTTTTGGGTAATTATATTGTTATGCCAAAGCATCAATTGTCATCATAGTCTACCATGTAAGTACTATATGAATTTATATTAATCGTAATGCTATGCAAGAGCATCGGTTATCATAGTCTAACATGTATGTGAATTTATATAAAGGTTTATTTATCTGTTCAGTGCATATTATAGGTTTTATAACATGGATCACAGCTTGCATTTATTTAATAGCCCTCTTTCATAGGAGAAAAATTTAGTATCGCTTACCAAGGAAATGGCAATACTATCTTAAGTACATCAGTAGGTGAAATGTCTTGTGCTTGCCACTCCTAAAATTTATGTCCATAAATATTAACATAGGATCTGTAATTAATCCATAAATTTACATTTGCCAAAATTCTAATTTGTTTTATGATCAAGAACTTGAAAAGTCATTAATAAGGCAGCTTGTATGGCACAATTTTCCTGCCATTTAATATATACACTAAGTAATTATTTCTCAAAACAAAAAGCACTTAACATTTTACTCTACTACAACACAAACACACACCTTTAGTGTTTGTAATGTTAAATTTTCCATCCAAACAATTAAGGGGTAGAATATTTCAAATTATTTTGATCAAAAACTGGTTATACTTAGGAAACACTTATGATAAAGCAGAGGTCTGTTATTGGATAGAGAACTTTCATTGTAAAATCTGTTTTATTAGTAAGTTTTTCCAAACCAACATGTTAATCATATATTTGCAGCCTTTTGTTTATTAGGGGGAAGCAGCATAGTGGAAGAACAATTTTATGTACAAGTTAATTCATGTATTAAAAGAGAGAGAGAGAGAGAGAGAGAGAGAGAGAGAGAGAGAGAGAGAGAGAGAGAGAGAGAGAGAGAGAGGAGAGAGAGAGGAGAGAGAGAGAGAGAGAGAAAATTTTGTAAATACTACTACTAGTCACTCCTAGCATCACCCATCACAGGTAACTGATGCGACAGATCATACTAATATTTCAGTACAGAAATTTAGAATACAATTGCTATAGTTTAAGAAATGTTAATCAAAATCGGAAATTATGATAGTTTACAATCAGAGATGGTAAGTTTATCAGTAATAACATTGCTCCACAGCCAGCTTTCAAGAAAGCCCAGGGTGAGATAGATGCAAGTCAGGTTTTAGCTTTTTGTATACTTCCAACTTATGTGTGTGTATCTAAAATTAGGTTTTCCATCCCATAGGAGTTAATTTTTTTTTACCAAAACTCTCATCTTCGTAATCTGCTTTGGTACCTTAGTATGTACTAATTTAAAAGCTGAATAGACTGAATCTTTAGTATAAACCTACATTTTAAACACTCCAAATTTTGCATTTTATTACTTCATAACAATAAATTACCATGAAAATAGTGTAGAGTTGGTTGCTGCTAGACCTCAAGAATACTGTTTGTTTCCAGAAATATAAATTGCATTAATGAATTGGCAAGGGAAAGTGAATGTGACATCCTACTAACAAAGGCTTTTGTCTTTTCAAGGGAAAGCAAGCCTAGACTATTTAAAGATCACTACATACCTGAAATTTGAAAATACGTAGTGTTCTTAACCCATTTTCCTTGCTAAACTTTTTTTTAAGTACCTCGGATTCATTTTGTAAAGCTCTTTTGCTTTTCCACCTGCATACACGTGCTTCAATGTTGTTTATATACATAGGTAAATATAACGTTATATAAAATATATTCACAAATGAACGTGAAAAGCCAGCAGATATCTAAAAAATATTCTAGAAGACAGGAATAGTCAGTCACACCTATCTGTAAAGTTCAAAAACTCTTACAATAGCATGAAAATGAAGCATACTGTTTTAAAGGTCTTAACATTTGACAGGAAGTGCAATTTTTTTTAATGTAGAAAGGAGTCCCATTTTCCCAAATTTCTTTGAAAGGGCAAGTAGCCATAACTGCAGAAGAATAAGCATATCACTGTACAAGAGTTCAAATGAACTCAAACCTGTAAGGAACTATGAATTCTCATATATTATAATAGTATATTTAAAAAAAAAAAAAAAAGGATGGTGGTTCCAGTGAACCCCTTTTCAGCTCTTCAACAATTCTATGAGTGACAAGTTAAAATTTGGACAATCAACCTCAACTTTTTCTGGAATGGTTTGAACAAGTTACACAAAAAGGCAGAGTAAAAATCACCAACTTTTATTCATAATGCGATATTTTATATACAAACATTGAGTTTTCAAGGATATGAATAACTGGTTGGGATGCAGCTGTACATATGCATGAATATTTTTGCAGGAGTTTTTAAAGGGGAAAGGGGTATTTTCCATGATCTGCTGAAGAAATCTAAATATCCTAAGCTCAAAAGAAAGTTCACTTTTGCACAGAAGTCCTTGTCTTGTCATCAACATTCACACTTGCATGAGGGTGTTTTATAACACATTATTTATTAGGACTGCTTTTACTACAAATCTGTAGTACTGTAAATATGGACAACATAAGCCTCTCTCTCTCCTGCATCCCTCCATAGAAGGGGTAATCAGAGATGGCTTAGGATCTAACTGGAGAGTCACTCTCGAGAAGCAGTGCTGCAGCACACACAGGTATGCATTTGTCCCAAAAAAGGACTGTAAACCATTGCATGCTTGAGTACTTCTAAAAGCTACCCCTCCAATTTATCACCATTTAACAACAGTAAGACCCAAATTCACTTCCTAGCACAGAGTAATAAAAGGCTACATCTTATATTTTATAAAAATGTCATAAAAAACTAATTTATAAATCAACATGGCTGAACATAATTCGATCTGGGATCTCAGTATCCCTTTCTTCTTTTAATTTACAACATTTGATTCACATGTTTTGCTCTCTATAGATTGTTTACACAGAATGTCAGTATAAACAAAAGAAAAAAGCCTTTAAGTCTTAGAAATTAAAAAGAAAACAATTTACATATAAAGAGATCCATGTCCCCTCTACAAAAATAAATTACTGTAACTATATCTATAATAAGAAATCTGATTGAACAACTGATACAAATCTCAAAAGAAACAGTTTTCTAATTACTGAGTAAACTGAGTGCTCCAATAAAATTTTGATGTATAACATATGCTGCCCTTGTCCCAAATAATAATGGGATTCTTTAACAGCACACACACACAAGCACATTAAGAAAAGAAAAATAATATATATAGTTTTCAGTAACAACTCACTTTATTGTCAGTTGCATCGATGCAAACAGAGTTTATGATAAAAAGAAGAGACCCAAGTGGTCCTCTTTTGTATGGCACAGGCTACACTTTGATTACAGGATATTAGCTGAACAATCTTTTTCTCTTAGAGAAAATGTTCAATGAGAATTGGACCTAAAATGATGAGTAGATTACTTAGAGCAATGTAATGCTGAATGCAGCACTTTGAAAGTATGCATTAATCCTGTGGAATGGACAAAACTATTAGTCCTAGTTTGCTCAGCCAATTCCATTGAAATCAACAAAAATATCCATATTGTTTATGTCCAGAATTTTAAAGTAAAGTTTGGAGTCACAATTACCAACTGCAGTTACCCTTCGTAGACCATTTTCAAGAACAAACTAAGCTAAGTACTATTGGAATTTTTCATTGTGAAGTGAGGAAAGAGATTATATTTCTTTGAAAATCACGGCAACAAGCGCACCAGCCGTGAAAGTTTTGTCAAGTTGTTCATTTTGGTTTAAATATGATACAGTAACACCACTGATCACTGTTCTGGGCACCTAAACATTCATTCAACAATAATTTTCCATCACCTTATTCCCTCCATCAATATTCCCTTCCATCACCATTTCAGTGTCCATCTCCTCCACCATTAACCAACATGCAGGTCATGGAATTCATTCACAACAGAGAAATACTTACGTATTTTCAGTTTGTTTCTTTTGGTACGCAATAGGTGACTGAATTGCTTTCAGGAAGTCCTTTTGAGTTTGTAAAAGATGGCGGATCTGTGACACCCACTGATTTCTATCGTCGTCTGATGCACCTTGACAAACAAATGCCAAGTATGGCTTTCGTGGATCCGTGGATTTCAGCACGAATTTAAGGGGATCTCCATCATCTACACTTTCTTCTAGATTCATCTTGTTAACCTTTAGGAAAGTATAAATGTTTGAATCAGTATACCATAATTTTAAAGGAAATACACATGTATGACCAATATTGAAAAAGTTTTTCAATATAAACCCATCACTCACATATAGCCCACAATCATTGTCTAATGTCTGGATCCACTGCAGTGTTTTGTCTTCCACTGAAGATCAGAAAGCATTTTCACAAATACCAACTAAAACCAGATTTATCCACTAATAATGTGTATGTTCCTCAATATTTTTGTTGTTTTTCATCTCAAAGTGAGGTTGCTTGATAAGCAAGACTGGGATGAGGAAGCAAATTTAGTGATAAAATTTTTTTTTATAAAACTTTGACTTGTTTAACCACAACATATCCTGTGCATAAAGCCAAAATTGCAATTGACGAGGGAGATCTAAGCTGCAGTATAACTCAGAAAGCTGACTGATACCGCCAGATTCTGCTGAGAAGTCTTGGGAACAAAGTGAAATAAAGAACCAAGTCTATGAACCAAATGTTGTGTGATAAAGAATGAACAAATGCCAAAAGTACAACAGGGTATCTGATCTCAATCATGAAAGACTCAGGTTGCCATAGAAGGAGGAAAGGTAATGCATGCTGAGAGGTTGATGATGATCCCCTGAAGTCCTCTAATAGTAGAACCTGCTCTGCTGCAACTGCTCCCCCCAAAGTGAATGTGTACACATCCGCTTATGAAGTGCTATCTCTTAGGTAATAATTAGCAAAAGCAGATTGGCACTACCAGCACTGAGAAAGGCATTAAAATCAAGGTTAGGATTAAAAACTAGATGTAGCAAAAGCTCTGATCTCATGAACCAGAACTCTGATCTTTGCCATGTCATATTGCTTAACCATTGATGACAACTTACCTCAGCCAGTAAGAGAAACTTGGTATTGTACCAACTAGTGGAGAGACTGTTAAGATTAATCATTTCTTGGATCTTAGGTCCTTGTAAGGTAAAGGCAAAGGGTGGTGCATGACAATCCTGGCTTCCTGGAGTTTGAAACTTTGCAAGAAGTTTGTTGCTTAGACAATCCAGTGGAACTCCAACCTCTAAAATGTGCAACTCTTCCAAAGTAAAAAGTAAATCTTGATGACGTATCTCAAAAGACACTAACACCAGAAAAAATCATCTTTAGTGTGAGATCCAGCAGCGAGACATCCTGCACTGGGTTGCACAATGGCCTGGTGAGGCTTCTCAAAAAACAAATGACAAATCCCAGTCGGGAGGCTAGGAGGCATCTAAAGAATCTTGTTCTGGGAGTATGCAATCATTCTTTTTCAGAATAACACAAGTCTAGTCAAAGCCCAACTACCCATGACCCAACCCACAAGTCTAGTCAAAGCCCAAATACTCATGACCTAACCTATCTGTAGCCCTTGATAGCTGAAATCAATATCATCTTGCAATGCATCAGAAAATTCACTATCAGTGGAATAGCAGAATGAAGCAGATGAAGACCCCTTTTAATTATATACTATGTAATGGCCCCCTTTGCTTGGTAAAGGCTGATGCTTATAAGTTCTGCAAGGTCAATTTCCTTTGAAGCATTGCTTGTTAGTTTCCATGTGTGAATCCATGTGTGAACTGCCCTGGAATCTCTCTTAAGTTTAGCTGATCAAGTACCTTCGTGAGATTAGATCAGAAAACCCAATCCTGCTGCATTCAAAATGGCAAACTGCTAAGCTCACCTTTAGGTTCTTGGAATGTCCAAAATTTTTCCAGGACTTTCTTGAAGAAACCAAGTGAAGGGAGAGTACCTGTCAAATTCACCTTCCAGGATGCTTGGTCTGTTAACCACGGGAGTAAATTTATAGCTACCAATTTTAGTTCACTGGAAACCGGTCCACCAGCAATAAGTCACACCGAAGCCATGCAGATAATATTATCTGGATTCTGTGACATTTGGGCAAGAGAAAGGAGAACCCACTATCCCCTGCTAAAGCTGTACCCTGTAATGTTGGTGCTTTCCTGGGATGAACCTTGCAACAAAGGTTTCTAAAACTGTGGCATAGGATCTTATATTTTGGGATGCCTTGGTTTCTCAACTCTGACAGTAGTCATGTTGCTGTCACCATGTTTACCTTTTTGTCTCTTAACAAAATTTCTGAATTTTTAGAGGCCCATGAAAAAGGTATATAATTTAATGAAATTGATGTGCTTTGTCCTTTCCACCGGCAGTATGACCAAGTCTCTGTTGCTGGGTGATCCAGCAGGTGTGCTCCCAAGCAATACTTGCTGTGTCCCTAACAACTGATATTTGTAGAGTTATGGAACAAACATGACTACGTACCTATTGACATCACTGATGTCCATTATAGTGAATAAATATATGCAATCATCAATATAACAAGAAAAATAGGTGATGTTTAGTTCCATAAGATACAACAGTGAGTCGATAACAGGTTGGAATTTTCAAATACAGAACCGTCCACCATATTCATCATAAAATAACACATAGCATACGTTGATCACTGTCTCACTGAATTTCAGTGATAATTTTTAACACAACAGCCCATATTCAAATAAATGTATATTCTTTTGGGTCAATCTGGAAATAAACTTAATTTGTCAATCTAAATATAATATAAAGGACACAAAATTAACATATATTACTAATACCCCTTTTGTATATTTAAAGGACTGACTATTACAGCAATCCCATCTCCAGTTTTATTTCAAGATTAATTTATATTTTCTAGCAGTGGAATTTACTGGATTTATAAGTGAAATAGTAAAAGTACTGTTAAGCAAAGAAATGAGGAAGATTATGTAGAAAAAGTGGTTCTCAGAACTATGAATTAAAAGAAATTTGCCTTTAGCAATCCACTAAATTTTAAAATAAACTATCTAGTCACAAGGGTAGGTTTCTTAATTGTCAAACAAGTAGGGCTTTAATGTATAGGGTAATATATAAAGGACATAAAAAAAAAAAAGCTCTACACAACAGGTCCTACAGTACTGTGCCTAGCAACACCACAAACCTGTAGATGACTCTTGTAAGCATAAACAGGGTTAGAAAACTGATTCTTCTTCCTCCCACTTTCTGAGAAAATGATTGACTGTTCAAACAGGAAGACCATCAGATCTTTTCCTCGGAAATTATGGCCAGATGCCCCTTCACAGCAGGTAAGTGGTCCATACAAAAGAAGTTTCCCTTGCGCCATTATCTTTCCCTGAAAGAAATATTTTATCTATAACCTTTGAAACTACTTAATAACTAAGCTTTATGACCTATTGTATTATTTCTTTACAGCTATACATAACAGTATACAAGTTTATCTAGTAATAAACAATTAAAAAATCTAAAATACCAATTAGATAATGGAAATTCTAAAAAATTGAGTACTTTCAATTCTTGAAAAGTAGATGTGATTCCCTGAATATTCAATAAACACTAATGCTAAAGAAATTTCTCATTTATCCTTTTTTCCCCCTGTATTTTAAAGACCCATTATTTACCTATAACCTTTCCCATATTTTTTATGTACGTACATATAAGTAAAGCATGACGGAAAATGAGAGATTATGTAATGTTCCTTGTGAGAATTATATGAAATATAAAATATGGTTAATATCAACTCCAAGCACTTACATCAAAACCTTGTAAACGTCCAACATTCATCATGTCATTGGCAGCCTTTGGAACAACTATCATAATATTTAAAGCTCTCTTGAGAGGTTCCACCTCCTGAGTCAGTCCGGCTCTTTCTGTATGTTTTAAGATGTCTCGTAACAGTAACTGATACTTCATCATTCTTTGCACTGGCTTGATTAGTAAATCAGGTAACTGCAGTTTATGACCACATTTCTGTCTCAATTCCTGAAATAATTTTAAAAGAATCCTCAATTACTTAGAATAAAAAGAATGTAAAGAGATAATGTCGTATTAAAACATCATGCCTATCCACAACAAAGTTGTAACTTTAGCAACAAAAGAATAAGACTTCTGAAATCTTCAAAATGTCTTATTTTTTCAAAAAAGAAACCTTCACATTAAGCAGGAAAGCTTACCTCAAAATAATTCAAATGCTCTGATACAATATACTCAGATGTTGGCTTGTTTTGACAATATTTGACATAGATCTGCAACCTCTTCTCACTTCGTTGAAATACCCCACCGATTTCTTCTGGATGTTCTATACATCTCTCTATATTTTTCAAAAAGAAACTGGAAGAGATCCCATCCATTAGGTTAGATTTACAGTGCTTATGGAATGCATCAAGTTCAGTGCTGTATTAAGAATGCAACTGTCTTATAGTATGTATAGCAGTTATGTATCATATATGAGATTATGCCTTACACATATTAAGAAAAAGTTTTTAGCAATATTTTCTACTTACTCTCGATGCCACTCGTATATGGCTTCCATGTTGCCAAAGACCATTTTGTCTTTGCCATCTTTAAGGTCATCTGGCATTTTGATTTCAGATTCTGGATTTCTCATTTCTTTTATGTAGCCTTCAACAGTATCTTCTAAATAGTTAACATATATTCGTTCTGTTTCTACTAATTCTGTTATCACAAATTGTCGTTTGTGAAGTGCTCTTTGTTCCTTCGTCATATCACAATCACCTGAAAATGGTTTGGAATAGTTAAATTTTGTATTCTTAAAAAAAATGGATGATACTATAATATTATTGTAATTTTACAGTAATAAAATATTGCTTTGATTTGGAATACCACATTACCTGGACTAGAATCTTGTACATTTGCAGAATCAGGTAGGGCAGAAGCCCCAAGGTCCCCATCATCTGAGAGGGGAAGTTCGGAAGTAAGAATAGCCGAAGCGGAAGGTAGTGGGGAAGATGC
The DNA here is from genome assembly GCF_015104395.2 of Macrobrachium nipponense. Classification (NCBI taxonomy): domain Eukaryota; kingdom Metazoa; phylum Arthropoda; class Malacostraca; order Decapoda; family Palaemonidae; genus Macrobrachium; species Macrobrachium nipponense. Next base: position 72,304,297 of record NC_061089.1, read on the forward strand.
TTCATCTCCTGAGCAACCATCACCAGAGCTTCTCCATTTTAATCGCTCACTTGTTTCAGAATGTTGCTCCTGTTGGCAAAAGTTCAAATTACAATATCCTCTTGGACAATTATGTACATTACAACTGAAAAGAATGTACAGTATGTCACAATTTACAGTCTGCCAAACAGAGGGAAAAACTAGGTTTCTAGGGCTGAAGAGTGGAGTAAATAGATACTATACTTTTGCACACCTTAGATTAATATAGCTTGCTTACCTTCAGATTGCCATCATTTTCAACATACCATGCGGTTTTCTTTTTTTTATATATACCTTGGTTAATCTTCCGCGGTTTTACTTTTACAAAATCGTCATCAAGATTCAATGTATTTAAGGAATTCAAACTCAAAAAATACTCCTTGTATTTTTTATATTTTCTTCCTACATGGTATGACAACGATCGCACAATGTTTGGTCGATGTGTATATCTAGCCTCAGTATCACTTTCACTTTCTGACATTTTCAGGCACAGGGGCTTGGATCATTCTACACATGAAGAATGGTTAAACCCTGAGGCACACAATGAATGGCATTGCAAGGTGACCTATAATAAGGTAAATTTCTTACTATGCACCAATTATTTTTCACAGCACAAATTACAACTTCCATTTTTATGTATGAATGGCACATGCAGAATCTACCCCATATTTACAATCCTTTTATGTACTGACACACTGACTGAAGGTCGAGGAAGAAATAACTTGAAATGATCCATAAAATCACAGATGCCATTCACAAAATCTACTTCAAGATATGGTTCAATGAAGATGCAATCTGACTTGTCAACAGAAGAGAAATGAAGCTCCCCAGTGAGATACAATAAATGACTGGTATTCCACACACAAATCATTACATACTGTAAAAAAAAATCCAGCAAGTCTTAGCTTTGGAGAATTTAGTACTTCTAGCTGACTTATCACATCAATCTATACCCCGGTCATTATCAGAGGTTTTCGTAAACATTATCTTATCTACAGTCAACACAAAATGAAACTGTTAAGATAAAAAAGCAGACTGCTACAAAAGAAAAAGAAGGGACATACAAACAATGGACAGAGAAATACATTAGTTATGGTGCAGAATGCTTAGAAAGATTGCATTCAATTGCAGTTTTAAAGGTGCATTAAACTGTATTGTTATACAGTACGTAATGGTAAGATACTGTGCAGTACAGGTGTTTGTCAAGTTACAATATAAAAACGTATGAAAAATAATGTAAAATCATTCACAGTGAAGATTTCCTGCAAATAATACATTTATTGCTGAAGAACAAAACATTAACGAACATTAATGGCCTCCTAGTTGAAAAATAAGCAAAAAAATACATAATATATATTGCCTGTTTTAAGAAAGAAGAGATAAGTTATAAAATATTTCTAATGCTATACTCCATGCATGAAGGCACATCCATCAACCCCTTTTATTTAGCTTCTACTACTAACAACATTGAAAACTATGTATTTGGTCTTCTCTACATAAAATGCTGCCAGTCATGCAAAAATGCTTTGTTCATGCACACAGTCTCTCACCATCTTCTCCTTTACTATGTTTTCTATCTCTGTGGCCAAGTCCGTCGTGGTACCCTCTGCAGCCTTCAGGGATAGACTTGATGACTGTAGGAGAACACATGTATCCTATGAGGATAGCTCTAGATTCCTTCACCACCCAAAACCAAATTCATTGGATTCACCCCAACAGTAGTACTTTCACCTCAAATATAACCATCACCATAACAGGCACTATCCAAAATAAAACCAGGACCAAATCATGACCAGTACACAATAAAAATAGCAAAACTTACCCACCATGTACTGTAATTTACCTTCCCTATTTCAAACTGATAAAATGAAAGGTCTTAGGTTACTACGGTATTCTCATCAAACAGCTAAGGATTACTTGAATTATCTATGAATGAAAAAAGATGCAAAGCCAATATTGATGGAATCTTATCGGGTGAATTTTAAAAAAATAATGTGCTACAAGGAAATGCTATGTCACCTTTATTGTTTGCCCTTCTAATGGAAAAGGTAGTTGGACACTGACGAGAAAGTTTAGACTGGAGAAACAACACAATGAAGCCAGACTTTATCAGCAAAACTTCACAAGATTTATAATGCTTACTTAATACAGTGCTTCATACATCTGGAAGGAGGACACCAATAACAATAAAATTAAGATATGCACAAAGGGATGAAATAACAAAAGTTGAGTCCTTCAAATATCTGGGAACAAATCTATCCATTGCAGGTTTTTGAGTTTAAATTTAATGAAATGCTAAAAAAGATAAACAATGGGCAGATATCAAATCAAGTGACAAGGTAAAATAAGATTATGGATATGAACCTACCATGGTTGTATATCAAAAGTTTTTGTCTATTTTTAAGTAAACTATGGAAAATATTTGGAGTTTGGATGACAGGGTAGAGAAATGGTACCATCAGGGAAACTGCATAAGTTGCATAATGTACATGAGATGATAATGAAAGGGGATGGAGATAGTTTGTGAGGGGGGCAACAGAAGTGGTAAAAGACCCAGACCTATTTTGAAGAGAATTGAGACGGGAGGTTGGATGTAAGTGGAGATTTGTGAAGTGAAATCATAATGACATGAGTGGTGGAATATAACACCCTTGTGTTGCACATTGTTGGAGGCATGAATATTATGATGCATGTATTTACCAATCTATAATCTTTCATTAGAGGGCATTTCACTGGTTTCATGGACTAATAATTTGTTGACATTTGCACGTACTGTACACGTTCATTTGCATTCACGTACAAGCACATTTGTTTAAAATTTTTGTATATTTGCAGTTAATATATTCATGCAGGAGCTTGTCAATGCGTCATGCAGTATTAAATTCAAGTGGCCTTATTAGTTTTTTAAAATGTACTGTATCATTAAAACACTTTGCTGCAATTTCCAAGTTTTGTAAGCAATATCTGATGATCCTAGGGGGTTACTGTGAAATTTTCCTTCAAGATAATTCATTAAAAGTTTCCTGTTCAGCAGTCAAAAGGATCCCATCTTACTCCATCATTTTTCTCTTAATCATTAAATTAGTCTGACAATGGTGTATGGCATCACTGAGGCAATTTGACTCTTTGTATGAAATTAAAGAAAAAGTATTAACCCTTGTCTTTATTGAAAAGGAAATGCACAGTACATATTCATACTCTCTACATATTTCTGATACGTAGGTAAAATATAGTAATTTATTTAATTTCTATTTCCTTTAGAGCAGCAGTAAGATTCCAACTACAAATCAATCAAATTGTACCCTGCTAACAGTTATATTACAAAAATTATACTCCACTACAGTCCAGTATCTTGTATGAATTCAGGGATATACAATAGGCTGCCTAACTAGCTTTTTAAAGGTAGTTCAACTGTGGTCAAGGCATCATACTGAATTTCCTACAGAGTTCATAGGATACTCATAACAAGACTATTTTGTCATGTTCAAAGAGAATTTAATTTTGCCACTGTGTAAATTACAACACCATTCTATTTTAATAATCATCAGTCACCTTTGGAAAATTTCTCAACAAACATTATAGAACCATCAGCCAGACAATTTAGTCATTCTTTGCAACACACAGAAGTGCGCACAGCCTGTAGCAGTTAAGCCATTTGTACACATATCACTTTAGTTTGCCAAGTGTTAGTGTATTATGGAACAGAAAAAATAAAGAGATTTTTGATAAGTACATGGGGTAAGACAAGTTGATAAATGGCCTCACTCATTTAAATATTCACAATGACCTCACATATTTAATTATTCATAAAAAAACTTTCACCCTTTCCTATTTGAATGATAAATGAGGTTTGCTGTGGTTGAAAATGGGAAAAAAATATCATTAGCTGCATTGACTCCATTTTCAAAAATACATTTTGTATACTGAAACTTTACCATGGAAAAAAAAAGCTGAGTAGGGCAAAAAGTACATATTGAAGAATGTAACAGAATGCACCATTGGTGTCGTTCCTCATCTTACAAAGAACATTTGGCTTGTATAAAATTGCTTACCCCTTTTAACGTTTGGTAATAAACGTTTGTTCCATTACTCTTCAATAGGTGGTAAACATAAACCACTAATATTTTATAGGTCAATCATATTTTGTATTTTGGTTAGTAGTTTTCTGTCACCAAAACTTATGCACAGTAATTGTACATAGCATTAGAAGGGATTATATATATATATATATATATATATATATATATAGATATATCTAATTAATATATATATATATATTAGGTACTCTATATCTATATATATGTATATATATATATATATATATTATATATTATATTTAAATTTTTTTTCATGGAGGAAAAAAACTTTTATTGTATTTTAAAGAGATTGTAGTTAATTGTGCTTAATTTGTTTTTACTTAGTACGTACTTCCAAATTGAGTATAGTATATATATTCACTACATGTTTAAACTTTAAGAGAATTCTCAAGGGGAAAAATATAATAATTCCCAAAAAGAATATAGAAGAAGGTAAAGAGTGTGGCAAGCCTAAAATGAGCATTGCCTTTTAAGCAGAACGAAAGAATTTATCCTCCTTGCCAAAATTAATCTTGGAAGACACAAATGGCTTTCACTCCTGTCTGGCAGGTGAAGTGAGGCCGACTCGTCTTAGAAACTAGCCATGGATCGGTGGTTTTTAAATAAAATTTTAATTTAGTATGAAAAATCCGCTAGTAAATGGATGCTTGTAGTGAATGGCCCTAATGTAGTACACTAGTAGATAATAAATTGATTTACCTATTAAACATATGGTGGTTTTTATGAAGCATTTACTAACTACACCTTAACTCAGACATTACATTCAATAGATCCCCACCATTCACAGACACCAGGTATAAGAGATATGATTACCAGATGCTCCATGATTCTCATTAGGCCTCCCATAAAAGCTTTGTTTCAAAGCGCAACCTCCCTCACGCCTGTCCTTTTAGTTATTATTCCGTGCTTGTTTTGCGAGTGTCTTTAAACGAAAATAATTACAGTTACTTACTCTGTTTGGTGCATCTGGCAATATATTATCTAAGGGTGGGTGAAGGGGTCCTCCTGTGACGACATTGGAGGGGCCTGACCCCCCTTGAGCAGCAGCAGCGGTTATAGGTTGGTCGAACACCTTCATGGGCGGCGGTAGCTCCATCTCTAGCTCGCCCTCTTCACCGTTCTCCACAGATACCGATCGGCTGGTGCCGGGGACTCCTGCAAAGGAAAGAAGAAATTAACATAATGTATAAATATTTCTACGTCATTAATAAAAATCCAAGGTGATACTGCTTTATAGGGATTGATCTTTAGCCATATTTCCATATTTTGTCATTTCTGAATGAAGGGTTTCCAGCAAACCATATCATAGGTCTAGTCTTATTGTTTCTTGGAGTGTTGCAAACATTAATTACCTAAATATCATTTGCTTAAACAAAAGGCATATTTTTCCCGCAAAACATCGGTCATAATAACAGATGAAGCAGTAGTATAAATATAAATGGAATCCGCTACGCGGTAACCTCAAAATGTGTGTGCAAAAAAAAGTTGGTTATCATCCGAGTGCACTGAAAACCAGAACACTGAATACCAGTATCTACTATCACTATTATAAGAGAGTTATTCCCTTTGTAATACTGAAGCCAAAAGACACGAGTTCGCATATGAAAAAACCCTCTGAATAATCTATAATACTGAAAGTCTGTCATCCTTCAAACCTTAAGAATTACGGACGCAGAAAGATTCCAATCTCTCCTACCTACACGTGAAAAGCAATGAGGTTGTCCGTGGCCAAGAAGGACCTCAGGTCACGTACGATTGCCTCGTGGAGACAGACTTATTCAAACGTACCTCATTAACGGCCAGGAATTCCCAAAAGGCGTTTGAGACACGCAGTTCATTGGTGAAATAACAATACAATAAAAACAAAATAATCGAGCGAATTCTCAGTCATTTGTAGTTTTTACCAATTATTACGTGATTCACTGACTTGGAATTTGAATCAACCTTTAGTGTATAAGGGGTATATTTGCACTGAACGGTTACTTGCACGCTGCTAAATTATTTCTCTAACAAAAAATCCAATAATGAATTCAACCTCTCCTCACCAAGCATACAAAAAAACTAAACGTAAAACTCGGGAAAAAAAAACCGGCAGAGGAAATGGAACGTGCAAAGATGGCGGGTTAAAAACCACTCTAGCGGTTGCAAGTGCTCTCACGCTCAGGCAATATTGCATTCCAGACACAACCCACGATCTTCTTAAGTAACTAATGTACATGTAGTAGTTTCTACTGTGTTCGTATACATGAGAGCTTCATTTATTTGAACCCTACTACATTTTCTACCAAAGTGCACTTATAACCTTGTTAGTGCATTTCAACCTCGAAAATATGTTTCATGTTGAAAAGAAATCCACGCACAGTGCACCAAATCAAAGAAGTAATTAAACCGTAAACATCACAGTTTATAAATGAATGTTGGTCACGAAAAGAATTTTTGTTATCATAATTCAATGTGGTTATATTAAGGGTCTTTATCCCAAAACTCTACACCACTTAAATAGGTACGTAATTTGTCTCACAAAAATGTTTAATAAAACTTTCTTGCCTTTCATTACTTATTATTTTTTTAGACGGGAAAAAATCTTTACAGTACAACACAATTTGTACCCTTATATATTTTTTTCACGTGTGGTTACAGCAATAGTCACCTCGTGCGGTGCACTGTAGGTATTACTTAAGGTTCTTCTGCCCCTAGAGGCAACCATTTTTATTCCTTATTCGTTAATTTCCCTTTCAGCGCTGAATGACCTCATAGGTCCCAACCTTCCGACGCTTTTTGGCCTCTGGCCTAAATTCTGCTCTATTCAACAGTTATCATCCACGAAAAATGAACTCGGATATACCGTCATCCAGCCCGGGCCAGCCTCTCACTACTGGCTCCTATGATACAATATGCAGGCAGTTTAAAAGGCAGCTTTTGTCTACGCTTAGGTACGGTACAAAACGTCCTAATGGTCGGGACTTGTCGTACTGATCCTCTCTTTATCTTAAATGACATTAAGGCAAGAGAATACTGTTAAATAAAACAAATACATAAGTATCGTTGCAACGGATGTCAGCTACAGATATACCTGACAACATCTGCTAAAAATAACCTACATCCTCCACAAACTCCGTCACATATTACATAACGCAAACTACTCCGATTTCGACGCAATATCGTGTTTGGAACCGTTATCGTTTGTAATCGTCTCAATTACAATATTATTATCACCGAGATTTACTTTTTTTTTCACTTTTTAGTACATAGCCCTCTGGTCCTGACTTCTGTACGCCACCTGAGGTCCCCTAGCAGGAAATGAGTTTGTAGGCAATCTGTTTTTAAGTGCTATCATTATTTAATACGATTTTTGTTAATGTTTTTACTACGTATTATTCCCAATAACAATACTGTCGCTGCTAATAATATCATTAATATTTTTTTTAGCGACTACCTAATAATATAATTGCTATTTTTTAGCTACTGCCTAATAATATAATTACTATGTTTTTAGCTATACCTCGGCAACTCTGTGGATATTGCCAATTATAATTTTTATTAGTACTTTAACTCTTGTATCTAGTGTGTGTGTGTGTGTGTGTGTGTGTGTGTGTGTGTGTATTGATTGTAATGTCTCTACTTTATACGTTCCATGTATATGGCTTCGTGCTGAAAATAAAGATGATTGTTATTAAATTTTATTATCTAAGGATTTATCTCCGGTCCAATTAACAAAAGCGTACCATATGCTACACGGTACGTACCGAATCGTCGTCACAATTAAGAGAGATCCATTCCTTCTCAGTCACCTCATCTGGACAAAATAAAAATGTTTATAAACAAGGCGCCGGAGAGGTGGGGTCGCGAGGTGAAGGTGAACGGGAAATACGAAACCGCTAAAAAGGGAACTTGGAACCCAACGCTTTTTTAGGGAGACCCACTAGTACCCCCAGGTCCCAGACGCGGCGGTAAATACCCACGGGTGCGTGGGGGGTATGATGGCGTCTGATGCTTCAACTATAGTTGTGTGTGTGGTGTTTTTTTAATTTTATTTTTTATTTATTTTTTTTATGCTACGCGTGAGGGTCCTTTTTGTGACAGTATTCTTATATTCCACCAACCTTCTGTTTTTGACTAGATTGATTGACACATTGACTTATGGCAAAACTGTTGTCAACTTTCAGAATAATAATAATAATAATAATAATAATAATAATAATAATAATAATAATAATAAATAAAATAATAATAATAATAATAATAATCATAATAAAAATAATAATAATAATAATACAAAAATAAATTGCACAATTAAATAATCGTTATCTTTACCCACCTCGATTCAATGACCCGTCCCAATTCGGTATTTTCTGAAGAACTCACGTTACGAGGTGTTTGTTTATATCGAAACACCACCACCCCCCCCCCCCCCCCCAAAAAAAAAAAAAAAAAAAAAAAAAAAAAAAAAAAAAAAAAAGCCGGAGGTGTCAAAGGTTACGCATCTTGTTTTGAAAACCTAAGAAATGTAAGGCTGAAAGTGACGGTGGGGAAGGAGGAAGATACCGAGATAAAAAGGCCAGCGGAGATGTACAAGACGAGGGTATGACCTATATATAAAGCAAGTTCCATGACCTGACACCAGTGACAACGATCTACGGGTCAAAGGTTGCAGGGTCAATAAATAAACAGAAACAAGCGAGCTTTCTGAGGGAGATAAGTAACAGCTGAGAGCGAGCCCTTTTATGCATACTCGTCCCGAGGAATTATTCACGGCCGATAAGTATCGGTGGAAATAAAACCTTTTTCGCTGTAGGTACAACTTAGGCAAAACATCCATTCTAAAACCTTGTTTCATAAAGTAAGATCTGGTTCGATTATGTCCGTTTTACCGGTGAATTTTTTTTTATTGCATAATGCAGAAGAAATATTACGTGTCTGTTCAAGCTTCCACCATCTGGTTTTCCTTTAAAAACTGTCAGCAGGTAATGCCTACTTTTCCCCTACAACTCTCAGCAAGTAACGGCTTTCCCCTACAATAATATCAGCAGGTAATGCCTACTTTTCCCATACAAAACTGTCAGCAGGTAACTTCTTTTCCCTTTAAAAATGTCAGCAGGTAATGTCTACTTCTCCCTACAAAATGTCGCAGGTAATGCCTGACTTTTCCCCTCCCCTTACAACTCTCAGCAAGTAACGGCTTTCCCCTACATAATATCAGCAGGTAAGCTACTTTTCCCCATACAAAAACTGGTTTCCCCCAGCATGTTATTCCCCTTACTTTTTCTAGACAACTCTCAGCAAAGTAAACGGCTTTCCCCTACAATATATCAGCCAGGTTTATGCCTACTTTTCCCCTACAACTCTCAGGCAAAGTAACGGTTTCCCCTAAAATTAATATTCATCAGGTAATGCAATACTTTTTCCCATACCAAAAACTGTCAGCAGGTAATGCCTACTTTTCCCCTACAACTCTCAGCAAGTAACGGCTTTCCCCTACAATAATATCAGCAGGTAATGCCTACTTTTCCCCTACAACTCTCAGCAAGTAACGGCTTTCCCCTACAATAATATCAGCAGGTAATGCCCTACTTTTTTCCCACTCTCAGCAACTACGGCTTTCCCAAGTTACAAATAATATCAGCAGGTAATGCCTACTTTTCCCCCTTTTTTACAACTCTCAGCAAAGTAACGGCTTTTCCCCTACAATAATATCAGCAGTTATGCCCTACTTTTCCCCTACAAACTCTAAGCAAGTAACGGGCTTTCCCCTACATAATATCAGCAGGTAATGCCTACTTTTTCCCCTGACAACTCTCAGCAAGTAACGGCTTTTCCCCTACAATAATATTCAGCAGGTAATGCCTACTTTTCCCCTACAAACTCTCAGCAAGTAAACGGCTTTTCCCCTACAATAATATCAGCAGTAATGCCTACTTCCCATACAAAAAAAACTGTTCAGGCATAATGCCTACTTTCCCCCTCCCCCACAACTCTCAACCTACGGCTTTCCCCTACAATATATTCAGCAGGTAATGCCTACCTACTTTTTAAAACTGTCAGCAGGTAATGCCTACTTTTCCCCTACAACTCTCAGCAAGTAACGGCTTTCCCCTACAATAATATCAGCAGGTAATGCCTACTTTTCCCCTACAACTCTCAGCAAGTAACGGCTTTCCCCTACAATAATATCAGCAGGTAATGCCTACTTTTCCCCTACAACTCTCAGCAAATAACGGCTTTCCCCTACAATATATCAGCAGGTATGCCTACTTTTCCCCCTACACTCTCACAAGTACTGCTGCCCCCTACAAATAATATCAAGCAGGTAATGCCTACTTTTCCCTACAACTCTCAGCAACTAACGGCTTTCCCCTACAATAATATCAGCAGGTAATGCCTACTTTTCCCCTACAACTCTCAGCAAGTAACGGCTTTCCCCTACAATAATATCAGCAGGTAATGCCTACTTTTCCCCTACAACTCTCAGCAAAGTAACTGCTTTCCCCTACAATAATATCAGCAGGTAATGCCTGACTTTTTCCTCTAACAACCTCTCAGGGGGGGGGGCAAATAACGGCTTTCCCTACAATAATATCAGCAGGTAATGCCTACTTTTCCCTACAACTCTCAGCAAAACTACGGCTTTTCCCCTACCAAATAAAATATATCAGCAGGTAATGCCTACTTTTCCCCATACAAACGGTCAGCAAGTAAATGCCTACTTTTCCCCTACAACTCTCAGCAAATAACGGCTTTCCCCTACAATAATATCAGCAGGTAATGCCTACTTTTCCCATACAAAACTGTCAGCAGGTAATGCCTACTTTTCCCCTACAACTCTCAGCAAGTAACGGCTTTCCCCTACAATAATATCAGCAGGTAATGCCTACTTTTCCCCTACAACTCTCAGCAAGTAACGGCTTTCCCCTACAATAATATCAGCAGGTAATGCCTACTTTTCCCATACAAAACTGTCAGCAGGTAACGTCTTTTCCCTACAAAAATTGTCAGCAGGTAATGTCTACTTCTCCCTACAAAAATTTCAGCAGGTAATGTCTACTTTTCCCAGCAAAAATGTCAGCAGGTAACGTCTTTTCCCTACAAAAATGTCAGCAGGTCATGTCTACTTCTCCCTACAAAAATGTCACTTCTCCCTACAAAAATGTCACTTCTCCCTACAAAAATGTCATGGGTAATGTCTACTTATCCCTACAAAACTGTCAGGAGGTAATGTCTACTTATCCCTATAAAACTGTCA
>NC_061089.1:72323151-72328151 GCF_015104395.2 Macrobrachium nipponense
TACAACTGTAATAACAGTTTCTTTTTAAAACAGCAATACGGCTAAAATCAACATTTTTCTCATCTTACGCCTTTCCAAACTAATAATAATAATATAATAATAATATAATAATAATAATAATAATAATAATAATAATAATAATAATAATAATAATAATAATAATAATAATAATAATAATTGAAAAAGGGCCACAGACAGGGGACTGAAAGTACTCGAGTGTTGAGTAAAACTAAATGTATATACTTATAAGTAAACACATTATGCACAGTAATTTTATGGGTTTCTTTTTCAATCTTCGGAAGAAAACTGAAAGAAGTTTTTGTTTGGTAATAATAATAATAATAATAATAATAATAATAATAATAATAATAATAATAATAATAATATCAGCTTCACACATCTCATTTACATTCGATACAATTCCTCCTCCCCCATCCACCACAATAAATGATGGAAATCCCATAGTCACATGAAATCTTTAGTGGGTGCGAACTGTAGGAAGAGAATACAATTCGACAGCGCACGCACTGTACTTCCATCTATCTCCTCCACTGCTGTACTTAAGTAACAATCATATGGATGCCTTCGAATAATATAATGATACACTGATGCCGATATAACAGTTTATCAATCAGCCTACATGTAAACAGCGACCGCTGATATATATCTAGTAGACCTTTTTTAGAATGACAAGGTTGATTCTAAACGGATAAAAAGGTTAGGAATCAAGTCATTCAGGCAAGTGATTCTTTCTACTGCAGACAGAATCATACATGGAGTAAGAACAGCTGGCAATGCATCTCCAACAGCTGAGGAAATTAGAGTCACTAAACATAAGCAAAAGGAAATACCAACAGCGACCGCATTTGACGAATCTAACTAAAGTGTAAAGAAAAAAAAAATCGAAGATCAAAGCCACCATTCGCTTAAATTCTCAAAGCAAACAGATACAGTCGTTCACTGTCATCACCATCTCTCTCTCAGTCGGAGAGTTACTGTGGGAATACAATGATGTCATTATATAAAATTACCATGACGTAGCGTTCCTTTTTAAGTACCCAAACGAATAATCCTCGTAGTCTTTTATTACAGTATTCCGTTGCCGACGGTCTAATTTTAGCTCTTCTGTCTCTCTTACGTAGTTACAATGTGTATGTGAGAATATACAAGATATAATTACAATGTTGGAAGAAGGCTATTACGTATTTACAGTTTTCCAAAAACATACGTTCGCGGGTACTCATACACAAGTCAGTAAACATTATATTCAAGCAATGAATTTTTAGACGGGAAAAAAAAAACATACCAACTTTCATTCTACCTCCTCTTCTTCCTTTCAATCCAACAAATAAACATCTACGTCGAGACAGACAAGACGATCAGAAGTCAAACGTCAATCGTAAAACAAGCGACAAACGCCACTATAGAAGCAGAACATAAAGCTGACTATCCCCTGCCGCTAACGATTCTGTGACACGACGGGAGAGCCACTAGTACATCTCACGGTTAATTTCATTCTGGAGAAAAGTGCACTTCGAGGCTCCCCCGAGGCATTCGGAACATCTCGATGGGCGGCTAGTTCAGAGAGCCTCACAAACGGCACACAGCAGCACTTGGCACACACACACACCTACGGGTGAGGTGGAACCCGTTGGCTGCTGCTACTGCAGGACCGATAATCTGCCATTGTTGCTCAAGAAGGTCGACCCAACGGATATCTAACCTTGGCTGACTCGCTCGTGTTACGTTTCGGGCTCCATAACTCGTCCGGATCAAAACATCGACGGCATTCCTATACCTAGCTGCCAGGCTAGCATATTAGGGGGTGGGGGTGGTGGGGTAGGACGAAACCCCATTACAAACCATCTTATGGATCCCCACTATAACCCTGCCAAGTTGCATGACCGTCGGACCAGCCGTTTGGCCGTGATTGAATGACAGACGGTCGGACAGACATAACGCCCATTATAGTAAGATTATGCCTCCATCAGAGCAAGACAGGAAGGTGATGATGACAGATCCATCCACAGTCAACCTGACGGGAATTTTATAACCATCATAGTGGTCTTCTCGTTGTCTACTTTATCTACTGTTTACAAACACTTTCAACCACATTCCTCGGCGTATTTATGCCCCTGGTATAACTCATGTGGCCACGTTACTGAAATTTTCGTTATCTATATCTTATTCAGTAAATCACAAACGCTTCAAACTAAATTCCTGACTGTATCGCAACATCATTTTATTGGAAAATTTACTAAAATTTCATTTGTCTACAAGCCATGATTAAATTGCAAAAACAGGTCTAATTACATTCCTTGTTTGTTACTGTTCAAAATCATTTTTCGTTTAAAAAAAGGTTCCTAGTTTTTCATATTCCACGTCAGGCCATCTTCCTTCTTTTAGCATTATAATTCATCGATCTCATCTCCCCATTATTTTTTTAACTAACTAGGTCGGGCTATTCACCTCAAACTAAACCAACTAAACGCCCGCTAACCAATGAACTAAACTAAGCTAAATTACAAGAGAGAGAGAAAGTGAGAGTTACAGAATCAGGCTCTTACCAAAGGGCAACGCCCCCTTCAAAACCGAAACGACAGTATAATGAATCTGTTGTGCAAAATCACAGCCAAGAAATGACACTGGCCTAAAAACAGACACAATTCAGAATGAAAAGACAACAACAACTTCTAAATTACTGAACTGAACCTTTAACTAGCAGGTAATGAATAAGGTGACTAAACAAACACAAGTGGAGTATGAGAGAGAGAGAGAGAGAGAGAGAGAGAGAGAGAGAGAGAGAGAGAGAGAGAGAGAGAGAGAGATGAAATTCATTCAGGCGACCAACATCGCCTGCAACGATTAGAGGAAAAGACAAGTCCATGACCTGAATGTGGCAACACCAAGAACTTCACTATTTTTTTTTTATAGGAACTAGATGAAGATGAAGAAATAAATTTAAATACGCTATTAATCAGAAAGCACAAAGAGGGCGTTCAGCATTCAATGCCAGAATGCCATGAGATGCCAGATGACATGTGTGCTTGTCTCTCTCTCTCTCTCTCTCTCTCTCTCTCTCTCTCTCTCTCTCTCTCTCTAAATCTGATCTTACAGACAGATCAGTTTCATATAAATACACACAATATCAGTTTTGTGGAATTTCTGTTCCGTCTAAGTTCGGGACATGGTGTATTATTGTAAAAAAAAATTTATATTTGTGTGTGCACACACATAAATACATACATATATATATATATATATATATATATATATTATATAAAATACTATTACACACACATACACACTTATAATATGAAGCGAATATAGCTAATATCACTTGATCACAATAAAAATATATACATATTTTGATTAAAACCAAAACCGCTTAGGTTTACTCACGTCCTAGGCCTAAAAAAAAAAAAAAAAAAAAAAAAAAAAAAAAAACAAAAAAAAAAAAAAAAAAAATAAAAAAAAAACACCCATTCTGAAGAATTCACTCCGACCAGACACCGTAATTGAACCTAAACAAACCCAGCACGAGAATAGCACCATAGAAATAACTCACGGGATACGAATTCGAGGGATTCAAGCTGGCCTGTACGCAATAACACTAATTAAGAAACCTATTAGAGTAGGCAGATGATAAAAAGCGAAAAATAGTTTAGGGAGAAAAAAAATGGAAGGCAAATTAGTTCCTCTTGCATTAAGCATCCATCAAACAACAAACATGTGATTTAATGAACTCGGTGATCAGTGTATTGGAACAGCCATTTTTGATTGGGCTTATTTTAAGCATGTCAGTCTAGGGGACAAAATGTCATATCGGGTCATTTGTTACCAATGTTGTGAACAGCCAACGTGAGGAGGCTCAGAGGATGAAGAAGAAATGCTATTGTGCAACAGTGCGGCTGCACGAAACAAAATATAATTTCATTGGGCGTTTGTAGATAATAAAATTATATTTTGCACAACTTACATAACCAGTCAAGCTAAATCTATATGACGGCCCTTCCCTTAGAAATATAAATATTCGACGCTGAGTCCAATCGGGCATCTTGGATTTTTTTTACGTAGAATCAGTCGAGGAAATGTCCGTCTGTCTGTCTCTCTATAAAATACACAAAGATTTACTCTTTTCCATCAAGTCCCCTCATCCTATTCCCTGATACTACTTTTACACCGAACAGAAAAGTCCCTGTTTGAGGTGTTACTCAATAATCTAAGATTCCTCTGTTAAAGGCTAAAGTACCCAAAGGGGTTTTTTTCCTTCCACTTGTGTGACCTTAGGGACGTCTAAATAGTACATCCCTGGTGGGCCATTTATTGCAAATTTGGCGGTACCGAAATCCACAGAGAGAGAGAGAGAGAGAGAGAGAGAGAGAGAGAGAGAGAGAGAGAGAGAGAGAGAGAGAGAGAGACTTAAAAAAATTCAAGTCATCTTCACCAACTCGGTAATTTTTTTCCAACGACGACAACAACAATAATCGTCCCTAAATTGATAATAATAATAATTAAAAAAAAACGACAACAGCAAAGCCTCAGAATGAACTAAGGACTGTAGGAAGCGAGATACGATGTCACGGCTACTTGGAGAACGAATCATTCACGACCAGAGCCTAGTAGTTTTGCGAGGGATAGAAACCAGAAAAAAAAGAAGAAGAAGAAAAAAAAAGAGGTCTTAACAGGTCTCATTGAGGGCGTGACAAAGACGCCGAGTGTGTTCCGAGTAGCCCACATATATGAGAGAGAGAGAGAGAGAGAGAGAGAGAGAGAGAGAGAGACTCCTTCTTGTGGTTCACGATAAAGAACAAGGCTTCCCCCCCATCCCCCCACCCACACCTTTCCCAAGGGTGACCTTTGAACCCTCTTGGTTCTTCTGTAACGCGTAGTAGAGCCGAGGATTATACATATTTATAGGTATCAATGAGACGTTTCACTCCACTGATTGACAAGCTTTGACTGAACCCGCACCGATTAATCGAATCTGTTTGAATTCA